>NC_034414.1:2155039-2274598 GCF_002078875.1 Numida meleagris | reverse complement strand
CCCCCCGCTCGCCCCCAGGGATCCCCTCACGGCTTCGCCCGCCCTTCGCCCTCGCGCGGGCTCTGCTCGTCCCCAGAGCCCTCCGCCCGTCCCCAGGGGCTCGCTGACAGTCCCCGGGAGGACTCTTCGCTCCAAGGGGCCACCAGCAGAGGTTGAAGGGCTCCCCGGACCCTCAGCTTTCCTCACGCCGTCTTACCCCAAGACTGCGGCTGCAACGGGCGGTTTCCTGAGGAGGACCCGCTCCCGCCCAACTGTCAGCCCTCAGGGTCGCTTTATTTTCCATTGTTTGTCCCCTTTAAGCACCATACTCTGGAAAAGTTTCATTTCACAGGGTGGGGGGAAGAAAAAGTTTGCGTGGGTGACACGCGAGAGGTAGTGCCGGTGGTGGAGCCAGGAAGAAGAGCAGCACCGCAGCTTGGTGCAAAGATAATCACACCATTTTGTGTCAACATGCAGCGATCTTGGTCATTTCCACCCGCCTCCTCCTTGTAGGCTCCAATTATGGAATGTTTTGGGGTGAAAAAAAGGCCAGTTGGTCAATAACTGGCTTCCCGAACGCTTGGCTCGATGTCCTCATCACAACGTCCAGCCCACAGGACTCCTCCAACACGGACTCCTCCAACAATCCCAACACACAGCAGCAATCCCTTTTTCCTCCCAACCAGGATGGCAGCCAACCTTCTCCGTCTTTTGACAAAACTGGTTTAAAAACCCATAGGTGATACGTTGTCGAATCAGGGACGTGGTGTCTTGGGTTGGTGCCAGCGCAGGACCACAGTCCCCCAGCACTGAAGTCTCTCTGTCAGTTTCACGATGGTATTTTTTTTGTTGTTTGCTTGTTTTTACTCTTTCTTCTCAACTTCTGAGAAGTTTGGCACATGGAGCAAGCAACTGGGAGGGAAAAATCGTAGAATCACGGAATCATTTGTGTTGGAAGGGACCATTAAAGGCCATCTAGTCCAACTCTCCTGCAACGAACAGGGACACCTACAGCTCCATCAGATGCTCCCATCCAGCCTAACTTTGAATGTCTCCAAGGTGAGAGAGGTGATTTCCACCACCTCTCTGGGCAATGTACACCATAAGTTAAGCCTCCTCCAGCCCTAAGAGTCTGCTTGAAATGCAGCAAAGCTGCAGGAGACTAGGAGGCTAACGTGCTTTTTTTCTGCCTTTCTCCTAGAGATCCAAAGAACCTAGCAAGAAAGAGCAAAATCAGCGACTGCTGTGGTCTTTGCCTGACCCAAGGGCTACACAGGATGAAATTAAAGGAGAATTCAGCTATTCGGAGGCACTGAATCAAAAAATGTGTGGTTTCCTTAAATTTCAAGCTGAAGCTCCATTCCTTCCTTTGCATTCAATGTGCGTGATAAATCCAGCATTTTCTCCCAGTCAGGATTTGCAAGCTCCTACACAATGACCAAGTAACCCTGCGGACAGCGTGGGGTTGGCAGCACTGATTTCATGCATGGGAAGAAGGACCAGCACTTCTTCCCCCAGCTGAGCCCCACCTGATTGTGTATCAGTGAATCTTGTCGACCACCATGTTTCTGGAGTGCCCTAGGAGAAGAGGAATCCCATCCAGAGGGTCAGAGCTCTGCATGGGAGCCCCAGGCAGAGAGCACTGCATCTGAGTGTGATGTACAAATCAACCAGAAGCCTGCCTGAAACACATACCAGTCGTCGGTGATGCAGCAGAAAAGAACGGAGCTAAAATAGCCCGAACAGCTACAGTCCTGGAAGGCAGCAAGGGGGGTGTGCGTGCCTTTAAGTGCATCTGCAGCTTCCCGTATGAGCAGATCCCCTGTTGGAAGGTAATGCACGCTCCTACCGGACTGAACAATGAGCTTCCCTGGCTCTTCAGGCAGCATTCAAATGGGAAACCGTTCATGCAGGGATTTACCAGAACACCATCGCAGCATTATCGAATGAGAAGTTAGCAAACATTTTACATACCTAGCAGAACATAATACGTGGAAAGGCAGGGATGTGCCCCCAGTTTCACTTAGGGGGCTGCCCCGGGAGGGATGGCCATGTTTTACAGTGCAGCCACAGCTACTGTTGAGTCACTCCCTAAAATCCGCAATAAAAGGTGCAGCCCCATGTAGGACCACACTCTTTTTTTCGTGTTATTAAATAAGTGGATTTCTGGCAAAAACCACGTGACAGCCTGCTCCATCGATGTAGCACTGCAGAATCATTCTCGTTCTCCATCACTTGCTTTAGGGGCTAGCTACTGCCCTCAAACAGAGGGAGACACCAAAATGCTCTTCCTTACCCCATTTTCCCTGCAGAGGTGTCTCCTTTGGATGGGACTTCTGCAGGCTCCATTTAACACAGCTAAGCATCAGCCAGCACTGAGGATTGCCTCTCTCCTCAGAGCAGAGAGCTGCATCGCGCTGCTCCCTCCTGACGCTCACATTGCTGCCAAACTGCCCTGTAAAAATTACATTTTTAGTAGAGTCCTTCCCTCTGCTGCGAGCCCTGGCCGACAGGAGGGTAACTAAAGCGCCGCTGAGCACTAGAGTGAGTTAAATTTTAATATAATAGAGAACATGCTCACACCAGTTGTTAGATGTGTTTGAGCAGCTTCAGAAATCAGCTTCCTTGGACTCTGTTAGCCAAACAGAACCCGGCTTTGGAGCAGGAAAATGAAAGCACTGGAAATTACAAATCTCGGGAATTGTATGTTGCTACTATGACATTCACTATATGGCTTCAGTAATTTAGCAAGGAAGCTCGGGAGGGGTTTGGCACGGGGACAAGGCCAGAGCCCCTTGGAGGACTGATGTACAGGGGCTGCCAAAATCCTCCTCCTGCATAGGGTGACCCACGGTGAGGCAAGGAAATACAAGCATGACTGTAACAGGCTGCCTGGAGATAGAGCATTCACCCGGGGTTTCCCAAATAAAAATAACAAATCAAGGCATATGAATGAACCTTACATTTTAATTAGTGGTTTCTCATTACTCTCCAGCCCATCCCTACCACTGTGCTTAGTCTATGTTAGATGTAGCTTAAGTTGTACTGTAATTCCTGCGAATAAAACTACAGCTTCCCAGCGTTCACGAGGCAAATGTTTGGTTAGAATTGATGCTGAAATTTAAAGATAAATAGAGGGAATTCATGTATTTAACAGCTTGTTTTCAGAGCAGGGGGAGGTGAAGTCACTCTTCCAAGTGTCCAGAACAGGAGGATGTCTTTAGGATGGGAAGTCAAGGATAGAAGACTGTATCCTCCAGAGTGCTACCAGAAGCGTGACACAAAGCCACCTGCAAAGCTCCCCCCCGTTATAAAAATCCAATTAGTTCTGAAGTGGGGCCTTCCGTTATTCCTTTCTCAAAGGGATGGGGGAGGAAAATATATAAAGCTAATTGCTGATTGCAGAAAAACACAGCCACGGGTCTGCTGTTCTTCAACCCATCAGCACACGGAACAGATGAGACCTGGGCTGTTTTTTTTTTTCCCCTCTCTCTCGTTAACTAGAAAAACAAACCACCGAAGCCCCAAATGGAGATGTTCCTGTCTCAACTTCTGGCTTGTTTTGGGGGGGAAGGAATGACACTCAGGACTGCAGGACAAGGATTTGTATTCCCCATCGCTTGTGGACTAAGGGGTTGACTAGAAGAAGATGTAAATTCCCACAGCTCTAGCATGACCCAGCAGGGATTCAGAGTCAGATTTTCTCTCGTTGTACCCCTTGTCTCAACAGGTACCAGTATGGGAGAGGCACGGAGAGCCGAACCAGAGCAATAAGACAGCAGAGAGCTTCGCACAAACCAACACCAGTGCCTGCAAAACACACCGCCGTGGATGGAAAGCATCATGACATAGGCAGCTTGCAAACAGGCTGGGAAGCTTGGGCAACAAGGTGTGCAACGGCTAAGTTCACACACTGAAAGCAGCAACTCGCAGCAGTCTGGAGGATCCTGCACTGACTGGTTCCTCGCTCAGGCCTTAGGGAAGGAAGAGCAGGGAGTGGGAGGATTGCCAGCTCCCACCTTTCCAGGTACCACGGGATCCCTGAGGTCATGTCTTCACATGGCACCTGGTGTGATGGGGCTGGGTTACACGTTCATCTTTAGCAAGGGAGACCTGTTAATAAGAACTGAAAAAAATAATACGACAGGCTAGCCTAAGAGAAGGCTTTTAGTTTCATGTAACGAAAGAGAACAACCTCTGCTCCTTCAGCAAAATGTAACATGACATGCAGGTTTTCCAACCTCAGGTACTTGCTTAATCAGCTCTACCCTCCCTGAAAGGAAACAGCCTAGGCTTACTCACATGCAGCTGCCCTTTCTATTGCAAGGGCTGCTCCCTGCCCTGAAAAAAACCACCCAGCTCCTCGGGCTGCTTTCTGTACCCAAGCGACTTAACCCTCGCTTCTCCTGCTCAGTGCTCTCTGCAGTTTTTCCAGGCGCCTCCTCAAATGAGCAGGCACCAAGGAACCAACCCTAGGACTGGCTTAGCAGCATTATCTCAGCCTGCCCGATGCCTCGACGTCAATAAAATGCTCGTGCTGCACCGACTGTAGCAGCAAAAGAGAAGGAGCAGTCCCCCTCCTTCCATCTCCAGCCCCAACTCTGGGGCTAACCCAGCAAATACTAAAGGCCAAATTAATCCCTGGTGGGGCTCTATTGACTGACTTGGAATTATATTACACCAAAAAGTAAATTGGCTGTCAGTATTTAGGTGCGCAACATACCAGCTGTGGTTACATAAGCAGTTTCCGCTGAGATTTCTGTTCAAACATCAGCTTTTGCTCATTCTGAGCTGGGTGAAACATTTCCCCTTTCCCCTCGAAAGCAGTCGGGAGGGATTTTGGCTGAATAAGAGGGATCTGACTGCACGAAGGTGCCCTAGATGATCTCATTACCTGCAAAAATGGCAAATACAAAGCACTGTGCTTGAAACCGAGGGAAGCGCCTGCATGTTTTTAGCTTTACTGCTAGGAGGGTTTAACATATATAGATATATATAGTTTTTAAAAAGTTGTTGCAGTTGCATCAGACGCAGTCTTCTACCAATAAACAGTGCCAGAGAAGCTCAGCACACGTGCACTGCAAAAGAAAGGGGGTTGCTATGTTATATTTCTTATTTTGCCTTTCATCTTAAGACTTCAGTGTGCTTTAGGGAGGAACTTATAAGCGCTGTGAGCCAAATGTATTGATGGGAGTTAAAAAAAACAGAGGGACAATGAAATTTGCTTTTGAGATGAGCATGGTAGGGTCCAGGAAATGAAGTTGGGTAGAATTAAAGCAGAAAATCACAGGAGTAAGAGTTAAAAACATACCTCAGCGTTATCGTGGGCTGAAGCGAGGGTAGGTGTGTGCTGAAGAATATTGCAAAATATGGATTAAAAGCAAGGGCTCAGCTTTATGAATTGGATCATGGCAACACTAGTGAAAAATTCATATGCACGGGAAGGATAAAATGTTATGCCTCACGTTCCCTGGGTAGCCATTATTTTATGAAGTGTGATTCACAAAACCAGCGAGACTGGAGAAATGTGAACGCAAAACACATGTCCCAAAAAGACATGATGGGAACGCAAACAGTAATTATAGGACCATCTGCAAACGGCGAGGCTTGAGGATGGGGTAAGGAACAAATACATCGCTATGTTTACAGCTCAAAACATTGACTTTTTTCCTCGCACACAACTAATACAGGAAACCTAAGAGAAATCCCGACGGCACAAGCTGAGGCCAGCCTGCATTTCCATAGGAAACAGCTGCATCACCACTAGAACTTCAGCCCTCTTCTCTTTGTGTCCCCCAGGTGTAGCGTGCTGATGCCGAGGCACGTCTGTGGCAGTGACATTCCTCAGTGCTGCTCTGGTGGCAGAGGGGACATTTCTGCTCCTCTGTGCTCCTGGTAGCCTCCATTAAGGCTTCCTTTGCTGGCCAGGCAGGCAGAGAAGTGAAGTCTTGTCTTAAGGGATGAAATTAAGGGTGGATGGTGTTGGCAGCTTTGTCAATCCAGGGATATCAGGATGGAGCACAGCCCTGCCGAAAAGGACTTGGGGGTACTGGTGGATGGCAAGCCAGATGTGAGCCAGCAACGTGCCCTCACACAGTGACAACCGTATCCTGGGCTGCGTCAAAAGCAGCGTGGCCAGCAGGGCAAGGGAGGTGATCCTGCCCCTCTGCTCTGCGCCAGTCAGGCCTCACCTCGAGTACTGCATCTAGACATGGAGTCCTCAGTGCAGGAGAGATGAGGACCTGTTAGAGCATGCCCAAAGGAGGACCACAGAAATGGTCCCAGGGATGGAACGCCTCTCCTGCGAGGACAGGCTGAGAGAGCTGGGGCTGTGCAGCCTGCAGAAGAGAAGGCTCCAGGGAGATCTGAGAGTGACCTTTCAGTATCTAAAGGAGGGCTGTAAGAAAGAAGGGGACAGACTTTTTATCAGGGTCTGCTGTGATAGCACAAGGGGAAATAGTTTCAAACTAAAGGAGGGGGGATTTAGATTGGATATAAGGAAGAAGTTTTTTTTACAAGAAGGGTGGCGAAGTGCTGGAGTAGATTGCCCAAGCTACGTGGTGGAAGCCCTGTTCCTGGAAATACTCAAGGTCAGGCTGGACAGGGCTCTGAGCAACCTGGTCGAGCTGTAGGTGTCCCTGTCCATTGCAGGGGAGTTGGACAGATGACCTTTAAGAGTCTTTTCCAACTCCAAAGATTCTATGATTTTATGATCCCCCCTCCCCCCCACCCTTCTGCCCTGACTTGCACCCGTATCCATCTGGGCCACATCCTCCAACCTGACACAAGCGTCACGATCACCTTTAAGGCTCATACCTCCAAAAGCCTTCTCAAATATTGCAAGATTTCCAGGAGTTTTGGGACCTCTGCAGAAACAAAGCCCTTCTGCTATCCTAATTTTCAGGTTTGTTGAAAGATGCCGTTGTACAGAACCTCATTAGTTTGTGGTGAATCCAAGTGCAGATGACTGGAGTTGTGAATGAGCGCCTAAGCAGACAAAATGCACACAAGAAGGAAGATAACGCTTCTCAAAATGGACTTTGCTCATTTCTTTTATCATTTGTATCTTCATCTGAATTATTTATGATAATGCTTTGTAGTAGCATCTGTAGTGTAAGTTGTGAAAATAATGAAATCCAACTCACACGAGACACGGCTCTACTAAATTTTTGCAGAAAGGTGAGGAGATCCTGCCCATTTTCGCAGGTTTCAAAGAGGTTTAGTAGCAAGTGGATTTAGGGGATTCCCCAGCAGCATGAAGCAGCTTCCAGGGTTCATCCCATTCTGCATCTATTTGCATGCATTGCTTGAAGCCATCTAACTTAAAAAAAAAAAAAAGAAAGAAAGAAGATTCAGACAAAAAGCTGATTTTCCCCAAAGATTAATTCATCGGGCTTTCAGACTAAAGGTGGCTCAGGCTTTACGCACTGGATGCAGTGCTCCAGGTGGGGTCTCACGAGAGCAGAGTAGAGGGGTACAATCACCTCCCACAATCTGCTGGTCACTCTTCTCTTGACAATCTTTAACATCCTTTCCAACCTAAGCCATTTTACGATAATTTTCTCCAGCACTCCTCTCAATGCTGGGCTCCCATCACTCAGCCAGTCTTCCCCTGCACCCTCTGCACCAGATCCCAAAGCAGCACTGTCCAGACACCTTCCCTCTGGATGTTGCCTTGGGTGTCATAAGAAAGCATCATTATTTTTGCTTTTCACCTGTAGAACTCTACCATCTTCCACGTTCTGACATCTCCTGCCGGTCAGGCTTGTGGAGCTGTTCCTTGAGTTTGTCCCCGTTTCCCACTTGGGGTTTCAGTGCCGTGGAGCCTGGCTCCCTGCTTTCGGTAGGAGGAAGCCCAGAGTATTGCAGCGTACCTGGATAGCTCAAACACATTTCTGAGCATATTTCTGCTTCATTGAGAAACCTGAATTATCCCCGTTCCTGCTTGTCTGCCTTCATGCTATGAGGAAATGTGATACGTGATGTAGAAAATATAATATGCTACTGGCAAAAGCCAGAATTGGGCACATCTAGATAAGCACTCAAACACTTGGGGCTCTGCCTGCTCTATAACGAAGATCAGATTATTATTTTAGCACGAAACAGGTGTTGTCAGATGTTTGTTTCCCTAAAAAACGACACTTTGGTGCAGCTTGAACCCCACTGAAAGGGGAAGTGCGGGTGGTGGCCGGGCTCATTTATTTCGAAACTCACTTGGTCGTGTGAATCAGCACATCCACACCTCGTTCCTCTCACTGCTGCAGAACGGATGCGTCCATGCAGGTCATCTCCAAAGATGGCATTCACGAGGTGTCCTTGGGAAAGTCCAGGGTGAGCTGGAAACCTTACTTGTCTCGCTTTCAAACAGACACAAAAGTGGAAATAGTGAGGCCAGCATTGTTTTGCAATGGTTTTACGTGCAACAAATAGGGAACAGACATTTTGCAGGCCATCTCAAAGGCTTTTTAAGAAAAGAATCCCCCTATGAAATGAAAATACAAAGTGACAAAGTCTGCACAGTTTAAAAGTAGAGGGAAATGGTTTAGTGAGCATGGTGGAGATGGGTTAGTGGTTGGACTTGATGATCTTGGAGGTCTTTCCCAACCTTAATGATTCTATGATTCTACTTAAGGACGTGGTTTAGTCGATACGGTGGTGATGAGTCAGCGGTTGGACTCAATGATCTTAATGGTTCTTTGAAAATCAACTCATTTTTTCCCTCTGTTGTGTACATACAAAAATTGTAAAGAAAACACACTCTGATCTCGGAGGTGAAATAAAGGAGGCTAAAAGGAGCAAAGATAACACATCACCTGTGAACCTCTGCTTCATCCCACAGGCTGCAGGGACGAGTTTAGGGCGCAGTGCTGAATTTGGAAGGTCGTGGGGATGCTGGGGATCACCACCCTGCCACGTTGGGCACTGGGAGGGCAGCAAAAGAGTTAAGATAACAAGGGAGCAGAAAGTTTTATGGTGAGGCTCGGAGTTTAGCTGTACAAATCCTATTAGCATTAACATCAGCCGTGTAGCCAAATCCTTGCGTTCTGCACAGAAATTGAATCCCTGAGGGTCTGGCTTAAATCAACAAATACTACGCGAGGCAGAGCGGGGAGTGACATCCCTGTGCACAGGGAGTTCTGTCTGAGGATGGTGGCAGGAAGCAAATCAAGCAGAGTTTGTTACTGTAATTTTTGGCACGGTGATGGACTCCAGCAGGGATGAGCATCCAGCATTCCACAGGAGTCCTTCCGAAAGGCACTGGACTTCTCTTTAATTTACTTTCTCCCTCTTTTCCTTACCACTCTTTTATTACAGAGAGAGAGAAGAGGAAAAAAGAAAAAAAGGAAGGGGCAACTCTTTTCCTCCAAGGCTTGGAAACACTTCAGCCTCAATATTGGCTTTTGTATATCGGCTTCCACTGGAAAAGAAAAAACACTGAAGCTCTCTTACCTGGGAACTGGATATCTGGAATGGGAGGAGGAGAGCCCTAAAGCCAGGTCCCATCTCCCACCAGCCACAAGCAGCTTCGTACCTTGCTCTGGGAGCCTTCCACCTCAACCATTACATGTTGGCATGAACTTTAATTCACTAAGGCAAGTTTTTGTTGAACTCTAGGCTGGAAAGTGGAGCTGAATGTGTTTTGGATAGAGAACCATGAGCACCTGGCCATCAGTGGGATTTGTTATCACCAAAATCAAGCTGCCACCAAGATAAGATGATTTCTCAAAATGGAGCCATTGGCCACAGGTTGGGTGCAAGAGGCTGTGGGTAAAAGATATCTGAGATATAGGCTGGGTGATCATGTTTGCTCTTGGCCTCAAATTTAATGACCCGTGGGCAACTGGGAAGGGGCGGAGCAGGCAGCTGGGGTTCTGGGAGGATATGGCTCCTCCAAGGCTCTGCTCTACACATGGATGGGATAGTCATATCAGAGAGGACCCACGTTGGAACTCTAGGAGAAATTCTGTGTTTTCAGCAAAATAGTCCTTACATCAAAGCCCACGATGAGCAAAATATTTGGGGTTGGTTCACCTTAATGCAAGTTAGTGCAAATTCTCTTGACCAGCATGGTCAGGAATTGCTTTCTGAAAGCTGTGCCACATACTATGGATGGACATACAGTTTAGCAAGCTCAAAAAAAAAACCAACCCAAATGCATTAATACTCATCATGGAAATGTCAGCATCTACTAAGTTTAAGCAAGGTGAGTAATTAGCTCTGTTTGGATTGAGCCTTATATCCAAAGCCATTCATTCTGCTATTACCATTCATTATTCCCTCCAGTGTTCCCCTGGATGTTTGAACTGGGATCTGCCTAATCCCACAGATCCCAGCTTCTCCTCGTGCCAGAACATGGAACAAAGTCACGATTCCCATTTGCAGCCCCGCTGGCTGTTGCTATGGGAATGCCTGCAGTGCTACGGGCTGAGCGATGCTGTGCCCCTGTGCACACAGGTAGAGGGTTTGGAGCTCAGAGCTTCCTTGGGTGTGCACGCCGTGCTCTGATAATTAGCCAGGGAAGTTACAAATCATCCTGCACAGCACCAGGGTTCTTCCTGAGCTCACTGGTGGAAAACTTGCTAAAAGCTGTCACTAATGGCATAACATTCAGATTTGCACGGGGAAATTCAGAGCCAGGTGAATTTTCAAAGCTCAAACACACAACGAAACTGCTGCTGACCACAGCCTCCTTCAAAGCCAGGGGAATAAAACAGCTTAAAAGCAATGAAGTTACAAGCAAAGAAAGTCACTCCTGAAACCAACCCTTCTTTTCTGTCACTCACCGAAAATATGAAAAAAAAATATTCCAACCCAGCTGCTGTCCTATAACCAAAGGAGGGGAAACTTGGCTTTTCCGGATGCGCCTTTTCAGCGCTCCTGGATCCGTAAGTGGGAGATCCTCAGAGAAGCATCTGGTCCTTTTCTTTGCCCTAAATTTGGGTCAGAACGCAGCATCATCTCATCTCAATCACGCTGCTTCTTGCTGTTCTTGAGCAACAAGGGCCCCGGGCAGCTCCCTGCAGCTGGTTACTTGGGTAGGACCACAGAAGCGCAGAGCACTTTATCATGCCCTTAGGTTATTTACATTCGGGAAGAGCTGTAGGGCTCGATCTGCCCTTCTCCTCCTCTTCTCACCACCAGAGGGTCAGAAATTGCCGGATCCTTCAGCATCAATGCCACCGGACCCAAGGGCATTGCACAGCAACTGCCAAATCCCCTTTAATCAGCTGCTTCCCTCCTTGGCCAGCCCCAGCTATGCGCCGGATCCCGGCTTTAATAGCTCCAAAGAGGAATTCCTAAAGCAAATATTTTCTTTCCAAAGCTCTGTTCATTAGCTATAAACACAGGGAAATGTATCACAGATAGGCTCTAAAGAGGGCTGTAGCTCTGAGGAGAGATAAGAACATGCATACAGAGACTTTAAATTTTAGTTCATTTTTTGAAGTGCTCAAAGGAGAAATGGTTGTTGCAGTGCTGGAGGGGATTGGGCTGTTGCAGCGTGGGCTTCCAGTCTATGTGGGCTCCAGCAGCAGCAGCTCTGCTTCTGGGACTAAGACACAGCCATGAGACATCCCCAACATGGGCTCCTTCCCGCTAATATAGCTGAGATGGGGATTTTGATTAAAAGCTGATATTCCCATTTTGGTGCCAAACTCACCAAAGGCATCTCCTTCCCCAGCAGGGGATTGGCCAGCACATCACTGACTGAAAATCTTCTCTTTACAGAAAACTTTTAATTACAAAGCAACCAAACCTGAGGACAAGCAAGCAAGGACACTCCTTTTAGCATCCCCCTCTGTGAAGCAAGGATATGAAGATTTCTCCCAACACACGCTCCAGTTCTGCTCAGAAATGGGGAAATGGGGAAAACAAGCAATTTGAACACCTGAAAGTCATTAGGATCAGGATACGGTTGGCCTTCTGGGCTGCAAGGGCACGCTGCTGGCTCATGTTGAATCTTTCATCAATCGATACTCCCAAATCCTTCTCCTCAGGGCTGCTCTCAAGCCATCTGTGCTTGGCATTGCTCTGTGCTTGGCATTGCTCTGACCCACGTGCAGGACCTTGCGCTTGGCCTTGTTGAACTCCATGAGGTTGTCATGGGCCCACCTCTCCAGCCTGTCCAGGTCCCCCTGGATGGCTTCCCTTCTCTCTAGGGTGTCAACTGCACTGCTCTGCTTGCTGTCGTCTGCAAACTTGCTGAGAGTGCACTCGATCCCCCTGTCCACGTCACCTACAAAGATGTCCAATATCAGCAGTCCCAGCACTGATCCCTGAGGAACGCCACTTATCACTGGTCTCCACTTGGACACGGAGCCATTGACTGCAACACTCTGAGTGCGACCGTGCAGCCAATTCCTTATCCAGCCATTTTTCACATCTATTTTTCTCCAACTTGGCAACTGGGATGTCACGTGGGACAGCGTCAAACGCTTTGCACAAGTCCAGGTAGATGACATCAGTTGCTCTTTATCCACTGTCGCTGTAACTCCATCATAAAAGGCCACCAGGTTTGTCAGGCATGACTTGCCCTTGGTGAAGCCATGTTGGTTACCACCGATCACTTTGTCCATATTTTCCGTATGCCTTAGTAGGGCTTTCAGGAGGATCTGCTCCATGATCTCCAGGGCTTCCTCCCATGTCACCTTGCCAAGCGGTTCCCTGAAGAGTTTGAAGTCCGCCCTCCTGAAGTCCAGAGTAGCAGGGTCCCCAGGGTCTTCCCTCATGCTTCTTCTCTTTATCTGAATAAAGAGCACGGCCCATTGACCATGGCCAAGGTCTGCCCATTAGCTCTTCCTCACTCTGATCGCTACCCTTAATTTCTAATTTTGCCACCTGCCTGACATTTCATAAAATTTTAAAGCTAATGCTCTGCCACCCTCAAATGGCACCATAGCAGACGTTTAAGTGCAGCCCAGGATGAATAAATCATGGGGTGCATGGAAGGAGCGGGGAAGGAAGGATGAGATTCGATGGCAAGAGAATTGATTTAAATGGCATCGTCCAGTGGGATCGTCTGGGATTTGCTCTTCAGGCACAGTCAGAATGAGAGAGGCAGCAATTAAAGGTACTGGCCTAATGATGGTGGGCATTTCCTCCTCAGCCCTTTGGGGCAGCTCCAAAAGGAGAAGCTGTCGCCTGCATCCACATGCAGACCCTTTTATTGGAGAGGAGAATTTCTTCTTTCCCACGTCAGGGAAGGGGTGAGCTGCAGAGAGGAAGCACAGAGATGATTTGGGGGAGAAGCTTTGTTGGGAAATGCTTACAGCCTGGATGTTCAAACACCTGTGGCCCCTCGAGGATGTTCATCTCCATCCTGCAGGTACCAGGGCAGCAGCGTCTCGATGCTGTGACAAAGAAATGAGATGTATGGAGAGGCCAGGCTGGATGGGGCTCTGGGCAGCCTGATCAGGTGGGGGAAACCAGCTCACAGTAGGGGTTGGGCTGGGGGAGCTTTCGGGTCCCATCCAACCCAACCGTTCTATGACTTCGTGATTCTAAGAGAGGCATGCACGTGCAAAGCTGCAGGGAGATTTGGCTGCCACTGGCGAGAGCCGGTTGTCCAAATTGTGCTGAGTCAGTGGAAAGGAAGATGCGTGCCCACGTGCTGCGGCAGCAGCTGCCTCCTTGGGAGAAACAAAAACCCCTTTGCATGGCGACGTTTCCGTTTGCCAGCTCGGCTGCATCGCTGCCAACCCTTACCGGTCCCACCGGGCTGACCGAGCGGGAGCAGCACTGGAAACGTGGCTCAGTGGGAACGCTTGGCCCAGGGGTGCGGGCGCAGTTGGCAGCGCCAGGCTCCTGCAGCATCACCGCCCGCACAGCCCTGAAGGACAGAAACACGGATGGACAGACCCGTGGATGAGCTGCCTGCCATTAATTCTGGAGAGAGCACTGAGCAGAGGCTTTTTGTTTTTTTAATATATTTTTCACCCCCCCCTTTTCGTGCTGACAACTGGGCCTGAGCATCAGCTGCTCAGTGCTCTGCCTTTCAGCCAACAGCAGGTGCAAGCGGTGTGACCCCCACTTGGCTCAATATGGTCCTCCGAGCTCAAGAATGTTTTTGTCTCTCCTTCACAGTTGTGAATTCTTTTATATGGGGGGGGGTGAAAAAATCTCTTTCTAATCTTCCTGCCCAGAAGTGGGCGAGGGGAGCACAGCTCAGCACAGCTGCGCAGCATCCTGTAGGGCAGCTGCTTTGTGTGCACCCCCCCGCCCCCAGCTGAGCCCCTTCCCCATTTCCAGCACGGGCAGAGGGTGTCCGACTGTGTCAGCTCCCCGCAGGCCTACGGGGCAGCGGGAGCGTGCAAAGGGCACAGCTCAGTGCGCAGAAGAAGGAGGTGACTCAGCAGCTCCGTCACCAGCCCTAAACCGCAGGCAAAGCGAAAGCCCCGAACGCAGCGAGATTGCTAGTAGGGCTTCGTGCCCGAGGGAGGCACCGTACACAGAGATGGAGCAGCACCGCAGAGCTCGGCCTCAGCACATCCCCTCCGAGGGGGGGGGGGGTGGGAAGAGAGAACCTCTGCCACTTTCACGATGCGTTATCTTGTACTGAAATTGCACAGCAACACCCAGCCCAGGAGACAAACACCGCCTCCCCCCCCAACCCGTGTTGCCACGAGCACCGTGGAGCAGCCCAGCAGGCTCCAACCGCATCCTCTGCCGCACGCGGGCAGGAGAACGAGCCCCAGCTGCGGCTGGGGGGGGGCTGCACTTTTATTGGGTCTGCAACCTCAGAGCAGCCCTGAACGCACGTAGCAAAAAATAAATCACCTGAGCTGGTTCCCCAGAGCCGGCAGCTTCAGCACGCAAACGCAGGGTGGTTTTAATTCTTTCCAGAGATCGATAAACTCTGAATCTGCAGAATGTACCCAGCTGCTGCAGAGGGGAACGCTTTCCTCGTTCAGGACAACTAAGGCAGCACCCAAACACCACTGCCCTCAACCCTGCCCTTCCCAGGACAGGAAGCGCCTGCAGATTCCTGATAAGCTAGAAGCTTCACGATGATTCTGCCTCTTTCCAAACCCCCCCACCTCATTTTACATTGGCTGCTATCAGGTTGGGTCTTAGGAAACGTTTCTTCTCAGAAAGAGCGCTCACACACTGCCGCAGGCTGCCCAGGTGCAGTCACCACCCCTGGACCGTGGAGATGTGGCACTGCATGACGTGGTTGAGTCATGGTGGGGATGGGTTGGGGTTGGACTTGGGGAGCTCAGAGGTCTTCTCCAACCTTAATGGTTCCATGCCAACAGAGCAAGCATCTTCAGAACCAGGCAAGGTGCAGCAGCGCACGGACCCTGCCCTCACACAGCTTTCCCTGTTAACTCTGCTGCTCTCCAGAGGAGGCCTGAGGCACGGCCCAGATGCATCACTACGTGTATCATAGTACACATAAATAAATCCACACATCTACACAGATAAACATACCAGCTACCACCTGAACTCTCTGGAAACCACCCCACCACCACAGGGCTGCCCAGTACAAGCTGATCCAATTACACTGCACACAGATTAAAGCCCATACCCTTGAGCAAGCTGACGTCGCTCTGACCTTAGTTCCAGGGAAGCTCCTCTGGCTGGAGGACAGATCACGATGCAGTGATTCAGCTCCGATGCTCTTCCGAGAGTCTTCAAGGAAATGTGCAGCGATTCATCCCCACGCTAAAGAGCCAAGGGATGTGCAGGTAGGATACAAGCTTCCCACCACCTTTGGAATGAGGTTTGCCACTTTACTGAGGCATGGAAACTGCACCTAGAGCAGCGTAGCGACGTGCTCGGTGACCAACTCAGGCTTTTCAAGCTGTAGTATTTAAAACTTCAGTATTAAGCTACTGCCACCTAGTACAGATAGACTACAAGCAAAAAAAAATAATAATACAAAAAGCTTTAAGTTCTTTACATTAAAACGTCTGGGAGTTTGCCTGTATGGCAGCTGTTTCATTCATTCTTTTGTCGTATTTACAGCATCCAGGCTTTCAGCGCGATTCACCCATGAGGGCTGGCAGTAGAGTGTGCAATTCTCTTTAATAAGGCAGAACTTCCACGTGCTCTATGCAACACGCACTGAGGACACCCACAAATTCTGCTGTGCTCGCTCCGACTCCTTCAGCCAACCAACAGCAGAGTGTGAATGCATGCTTTTGCCAGGAGAACCCCCTTCAGGAAAAGGAAAATAAAACCAAATAACCCCAACCCTGAAAGTCAGGCTCCTCCTGCCTGCCTCATTCATGGATGGCACAATACAGGTCTGAGGTTTTAACTGTTCCCGCAGTGACGGATGGTGACACCGCTGGATGAATAACACCGCAGGAGGCAGGCTGTCAGGGAGGCAAAGGCTTTGGGCTGCACCGAAATAGCTCGAGGGACTGGGAAAGGAAGTACACACAGAAACAGATGGGGTATTTTAAGGAAATGTTAAGAATTGTCACCTAAAACAGTGGTTGGGCGCCCGCAATGCTCAAGCGCTCCAAATGGCCGCCCCCACGATGCGGCTGGGGTCACGTTCCCCAAAACAGAAATTATTCATCCCACTGGAAGGTCACAATGGGAAATCTCTCTTTCCACTGGTAGCATGCTAGGTGCTAGCTATTAATGGCACTCTGTTTTACAAAGAGAACTAAAATCATCCCCACGGTCATTTTTTAGATTGAGTTGCTGTGTTTAACTCAAGCAATGGCTTCCCCCTGGTTCCAGCCATGCCCACAGCTGCTTTGGTTGCAGTACATCCAGTGGATGAACCTCAGCTCAGCAGTGCTGAGATTGAGGATGGCTTATGGACAGGAAGAATCAGACCGATCACGAGAAGAAAACAAATACATTTTCCTTCTATTTCTACGGTCTGATTCATCTGTTCACAGAGCAGGTAGGCTCCACAAGCGCCGAGAGAGGAATCGCGGGAAGAACAAAGTTGTGTGCTCCAGCCTCTACATGAAATGCCTCCTGGTGCTCAGCGGGCTGCCCCTCCACTGCTGGAGCTCACTTGAAGGCTGCGTTGAAGGCCCTGCCAATGACCATCCTGCGCACCTCGCTGGTGCCAGCTCCGATCTCGTAGAGCTTGGCGTCACGCAGGAAGCGCCCCATGGGGTAGTCGTTGATGTAGCCGTTCCCACCTACGACCAGAACCGAGGCACATGTTATTGCTTTTCTCTCCTTTGAAGGGCAGAGAGCCCCGCTCCGGCGGTCTCCCAAAATAACATGCTGGCAGTGACCGCGCCTTACCCAGACATTGGATCCCATCCAGAGCCACCTGGGTAGCGCACTCTGCCGAGAAGAGGATCACTCCAGCACAGTCCTATGGGGAGAGACACAAATCACGACAGAGGCAGGGAAGGTGCCACCTGCCCTTTTCCCCATCTGTGTTGCTCTGACCTTTTCATTCCTCTACAGACATCTGCTAACAAACCTGAACCACTTCATCACAAAGGCACAGAATTCATCTCCTGCAAGCAAGAAGCTGAGACCATCTTTCTGTCACTTTTGTCAGGCTACACGAAAGGTAGAAAACAGCGCAGCAGGGGAGCTGCTCTGCCTCACGAATGGACATCACACCCCCAGGAGGCCAATGCAATTTGATTCGGGATGCAGGGCTCTGCTCTGCTAAATGCCTGGTTCTCTCCCCCGACAGACACACAGTGACACACCAGTTGTGTCGATGACAACACCTCGGGATGACTGCGATAGCCCCTTACCGCAGGCAGGATATTGTGTTTGGCCTTCCAATAAACACCTACTCGTCCTGCTACATCTGTTCCCTTGTTGAACTGCAGTTTCTTTCTCTTGCAGGGGTAAGGGGAGGGGACAAACACTTGGAGAACTGTGACTGAGTTGTTTTAACCCCTGGTGCACCCACCCTGCTTGAGATGTGGGACCAGGCTGCCAGCAAAGTGGCAGAGTCATCGTCCCTGAAGGTTTCCAGAAATGTGGAGATGTGGCACTGAGGGACACGGTTTAGTGGTTGGACTTGGTGATTTCGGAGGTCTTTTTCAACCTTAATTCTATTTTCAACCATGATTCTATTCAGGACCATGGTTTAGTGGGCGTGGTGGGAACGGGTTGACAGTTGGATTTGCTGATCTTGAAGGATTTTTCCAAACTTAATGATTGTACTGAAGGAATTCCCCAGGCAGACACAACCCACGTAGAACTGCGAGCTCACCTTCGCATTGAAGTGGCCCTGGTCACAGGCCTTTGCCACGTTGTAGACGTACTGCCGACAGGCCATCAGCCGGGTGTACATATCAGCCATTTTGCCCTGCATGAGCTGCACGTTGCAGAAGATAAGAGACACATGTTGCCGCTATTGAAACTTAACGTGAGTCCATAGGGAGCGAGGGGAAACTGTTTTCTGCTTCAGCTCTGGGAATCAGCTGGGTTCGTACAACGTTTTGCCCAGGGTCTCCCAGAAATTAGTCATAACTCCAGGCCACCTTCTGCATGAAAAGCCCACCCAACACAGAGCACCCCATCTTCTCTTTAAGAAGAAGAAGAAGAAAAAAAAAAGACAAGCAAAACCTCAATTCTTTTTCTGTCTCACCTGGAAGTGGCCAATTCTCTGCCCAAATGCTTCTCGTACATGTAGGTATGGAATTGCATGGTCAAGAACAGCTTGCATGAGCCTGAGAATAGCACAGATAGGCAGGAAAAGGAAGACAACAGAGTCATTAAAATACTGATTAAAACTTGGAAGCTCAATTTAAGGCAAAAAGGTTTTCCTACCTAAGAAGATATGGTGCCGGCTTCCTATAGCTCCACTCAAACAATGCTAAAAATGAATTCCAAAAGCCCACACTTTCTCCACAGTGTTCTACATGTTGCTCATTTGGGACATCTTGTGGTAAGGTTCTACCTTCTTAATGCAGGGGACTGAGAAGAAGAGTGTTGAAGAGCCTTCTTACACTGCAGCTAGGACAGTTTGTGCTGCCTTGTGTCTCCAGAGAAGACCAACAGAAGGGGGGTGAGCCAATGATGTTGTTAAAAAGCATAGACAAGGCTAAGAATGGTGAGAAATCCTCCTTCTGCTTTGTAGAAGACAGCCTGCCCACACGAGGGTTTTAGTGCAGAGAGAGCACAAGGAAGGAGACAAAGGGACTGTAAGGTAAAAAATGTTTGTGGCCAGACTGCTGTTTTCAAAATCATGCTCTGGATGGTGAGTCCATGGAACCACCTGGCGCATGCTACACGGGAAAGGAGGGACTCCCAGACCTTCCTTCTTGCACTGCTTCCATGAGGAATGGAGAGGTGATGATATCAACCTGGCTAAGTGACTGTGCCTGA
Organism: Numida meleagris; assembly: GCF_002078875.1. Lineage (NCBI taxonomy): Eukaryota > Metazoa > Chordata > Aves > Galliformes > Numididae > Numida > Numida meleagris. The sequence continues at coordinate 2,255,344 of NC_034414.1, read as the reverse complement.
TCTTTCTGGCCTTACAGCCCATGAAAAGTGGCAAACCCTTACCCCAGTGGCCCACCAGACAGCACGAGCCTCTCCAGGTCCAACCCGCTCATCAGAACGTAGACTCCTTTGCTCAGCTTCCCCAGGATATTTTCAGCTGCAATCAGAGAAAAATGATTTACCTGCGTGCAAACCTAAGATAAGCTGTTGTCTGAGGGTCTGTGTTCTCTGGACAAAAGATTCAAGCCCTCACTCACGTTCACCTTACCTTCTGGCTCGAGATACATTCAGGATGAGCTAGACAGTACTTACACACCCTACCACTGAAACATCTTCTTAATCCAAACAAAGCCAAAAAAGAAAAGGCAGTGAAGAGTTATAAAGAGCATCTGCAATTGCTGTTATTCTCTATCCATGTTCTAGAGAGCAAGGAGTGCTCCTGAGACCTCCCAGCTTAGTATTTATGTGAATGGGAGATTTAATAGCCTTGGAGGACAAAACGGGAGCCCTCTTCTCCACCTCATCAGTTTGTATCTAACCCAACCTGACAGTGACCAAAAGCTGTTGCCATCTGATGTCTGCTGAGAGGGGATTTGAAATGAACGTGAATCCTAGTCTGATATGCTTAGATCACTTCGCTGAGCATTCCTAATAAAGGAATCAAAGCTTCCGCAGGCAACCAGCCAAAGCTCACCACTTAGCATGCATTGGGGTGATCTACATCGGCCTTCTGGGACTGGAAAATGGGAACTCTTGTTATCATCCCTTCCACGCAGGGGACTGAACAGAGCATTGCATTTGTTACAAACACACCTTTCAAAGACAAGTATTAATTCTGTGAAAACGGAACAGAAAAATATACATTAGATAAAGGGCTGACCAAGAGGCTCAACGCCGTGTCTTTGTGGGACAATCTGAAGAACGCACTGATGCTGGCAAATACCAACAGAGACACAGGAACTAAAGGTCCATCTCAGTAAGGTTGTACTCCTACAGGCAGGAGAGAACTTAAAGCCTATCAGCTCTGCTTTGTAGACAGACAGAGATTATTCACTCATCATGCCATAAAGAACCAACACGTGCTTCAGGCTTTGGTCACAAGAGATCTGAGAGGTGCAACACGGGAGGTGAAAATGAGGCAGGACTTGTGGATACACAGATAAATTCCCGAAGCAAATACTCTCTTTCAGTGACAGCAGCTCAAGGACTGCACTGTCTCCTTGTTGGAGAGCATGCTGATGTCCTGCGTGGAGAAGCACAGCCCCTACAGGGCCAGCAACATGATACTGGAGCTTGAAAGGGAAGGAATGAACCCAGCCTTCAGAAAAACCTCAACGTTCCCTTTCCTCCCACTCCCCCAAAAACAACAAAGAGAAACACTAACAGCAAACATTGCTTTGAAGAACAGAGCACAAACTCCAGCATCAGGAATAATAAAATGACAAAACTGCTCAGGAGAAATGACATCCTATAGCTTAAAAAAAAAATTACAATAAAATAAAACCAAAGAGGACCAAACAACCTGAACATTTTCCTGTACATCCAGGGAAAAGGGGTGGATAGGTGTGCAGGGAGCTGAGAGACACGTGCTGACTGCACAAGGAAGGGCAAGCTTGCTGGCTGCACATCACAAAGGAATGCTGAGGTTCTGCACCAACTCTTACCAAATCAATATGACCAAATGAACCCGGGGACAACACTCAGTATGAGAAAAAACCACTCAGTGGAGCATGGCTGACAATGAAACCCATATGTTTTAAAGCAGATGGAATTGCAGTGCTAGAGGAAGACATCTGAGACAAAGATTCTGCAGACATATGAAACAGCATCAAACCGGTTCGGCTTCCAAGGTAGAAGATCAGAAGTAGCATTAATGGCCAGAGTGCAAAGTGCGTTAACTTTCAATGGTGCAGTGATGTGTTTCTCCAAGTTATCAGAAAATTGAGATCTTGTTACCATGAGAACACACTGTTCTGCACAGATGATTACCTAGATGATAATCTGAAGTCTCGGGTACTGCCCTTTCTGGTTTCAGACTGCAGGGATCCGGTCAAGTTAGAATTGTCAGATTTCAGCTGTAACTCTTCCACATACTGGAAAGCAGCTGTCGCTGCTGTATGGGGAGCAGTGGAGTTGCTTCCTCTGCAGATATGCAATTAGGGGTTGCGGGAGCGCAGATAAGGGATCTCCTCTACTTGCTGTATAGTGGCTGTGAACTTTCTATCAAAAAAAAACAACCAACGAAACAGCCAATGGAGTAACAACAATGGCCACTACAGCTGCCCCTACTGCATTACCGATGGAAAGAATGTTTGTTCTTTAAGGCCTAGACGCTGTGAGAACTCAGAACCATTATAAGTAAAGCAGAAGTCTCTCAGGCGGTCTTCTGTGATTTCTTTAAGACAAGTAAGTTCTCCTGTTTATCAGATGGGGAGCTCTAGCAGAAGCAACCGGGAGTTTCTCTGGAAGCCTCATGCAGGTTTTGTGTATGAGTCAGGTCCCCGAGGGAGAAGCAGGAGCGATGCAGCACAGTATGTGCTCACTCATGGAATCCATCAGACTGTGCCTTCCCAACTTCACCAGCTCCCTTGTGAAACTGCCAAAGAGCAGGCAGCCATCCACAAAGCCCTCTGGGTCACAGTGTGGGCATGCATGCGATCAGAGATCCCATTTACCTAAGCGAGAAGAGAGTGAACCACCCTCCACGCATACTGCCATGATTTGAAACCAACTCACCAGGGATCTTACAGTCCTCAAAGATCAATTCACAGGTGTTTGAGCCTCTCATTCCCAGCTTATCAAGCTTCTGGGCAGTGCTGAAGCCCGGCATTCCCTGCAAAGCCAAGACATAAATCTAAGGATTACATGCACTGACGGTGACAGAACTATTCTGATCTCTCCATCAGCTAAGTCCATCAGAAAGTTCACTGATCTCTGAGATCTCATATTTCCAGTATTGTTTATTTTTATTACAGCTTCCTCATGGGAAGGAAGACGCTCAGAGTGTAGTCTCAGTCAACTAAGAGGGAAGAAAAACCCCAGCAGATCCCTGTTTCCCAAGGGCTCCCTCTCCAAAGGATTCTGATCGCTTTTGCCCCAGTGTTTGGGTCGCTAGAGGATTCCAAAAGGACAGTGAAAGAAAAAGGGAGAAAAATGACTAGCGTTATTTCAATATCTTGGCATAAAAAGGAAAAAAAAGGCAAGGATAGAAGACAGGATAGTAGGATATTTACAGAGCCTCCAACACCTCTGACAATTTTGGGCAACAAGCAAGTCCTTCTTTACTAGGATCTTGTCCTTTCTCTCCACATCTCTAGCCCAAAAGACTGGCTGCATGCCTGCACGCCCAAATCCAGGAGATCCCAGCTGCCAGGGCAATATGCCACATCACTGGGGCAGAGGACAAATCCCATGGGTTTTCAAGGTTCAGGCAGGAAATGGTTTGTCTTTGAGCAAGGGGCTGACAGTTATTGAGAGAAAACTAGCTGGTTTCTAAACAAGCCAGCTAGACTGAAAGAGGTAGCTTTAAAAGCACACCGAAATAGAATGGTGAGAATTATTAAACAGAAATTGAAACCTGCCTTCTCCACGATGAAAGCAGTTATCCCTTGGGAGGCTGGAACGGCATTAAGGTCAGTTTTAGCATAAACGATGAGAACATCCGCATCTGGCCCATTGGTGATCCAAAATTTGTTCCCATTCAAAACGTAGTAGTCCCCTGAAAGCACAGAGAAAGCTGCAGTCTGTTAGTTCATAACAGATACACCAACACTTAGATTCTCACCCCGTCTGCTTCAAGGGTGATCTTTAAGATCCCCACAAACACCATGCACAAATCCCTGCCAAAAATCTAGAGGACACACTACCTTCGTTTCCAGAGTCCAAAGACAGTTATTAGAGTGCCTGACACACTAAGGCTCCTAGCACTGCTTCCATCACACCGTAATCCTCCACCACCATAACCAGAAGTCAACTTTGGGACCTTCAAGCACCCACCCTGCGTCTTTGCTAACCTGCGTTATCATGCATTGATTACACAAGGCTGCCTGGTAAATCTGAATGGCGTTAGGGAGGTTGGCTTAAGTTTACAGGAGACATCTGTGCTGGAAGCTCACGATAGGCTTTACCTTTCTTATCCGCCTTCAGCTTCATGGACACAACATCAGACCCAGCACTGGGCTCACTCATTGCTAAGGCTCCAATGTGCTCCCCACTAATGAGCTGGAAAAGAGAAACAGAAGAACCTCCTGTGGCACAACTTCAGGACATGACCTCTCATCCTAATTCAAACTAATTCAATCCATCAGTGCATTTCAACAGAAGTCATAGCGATACACTCAATTTTAGTTGCTGAAGTACTACTAAGATCCCCATTCTTACTCATCTTGTTTCACGGCAAGTAATTAAAGTGATTGCACTACCCATATTGAAAGCCAGTGAACAAGGCCATTAAAATACACACCTGAGCTGCACTGAGGACAACTTGGGGTCACGTATCGCCACACTGCACAAGACTCATTTGAGGAGCCATAAAAAACAAGTCCCCATCCTGCCATTTCCCAGCCTTATACCTTGGGCAAGTACTTCTCTTTCTGGGCTTCGCTGCCGTTCCGCACCAGCTGGTTGATACAAAGGTTTGAGTGGGCTCCATAACTAAGCCCAACAGCTCCTGATGCACGGGAAACTTCCTCCATCACCAGCACATGGTCCAGATAGCCCAGAGCAGATCCGCCATATTCCACTGGGAAGAAAAAGCTCACGTGAACCACCACAGCCTACATCACACGTGCACAAGAACCCAGGGTTTTGCTCAGTCTGGAATAAGATTTGAGACAGTTACAGGAGAGCTTCTGGGTTTGATCAACACTGTCTCTGGGCTGGGCGCCTCTGGCTTTCCCCATCCTCTCTGAAATTCAGTTTTCTTATCTTAGAGAAAGCGACATGACTTCTTCAGCACAACCAGTAAGGACGTGTGCTTGTAAGTCATGTTTTATAAATACAACATGGATACGGATGCATCTAAGACACGTTACCAGCAATTACACAGTAAGGAACATTTCTTGGCAGCCATCCCTAAGTGCAACGTAAATACCATTAGGAAGACTAAATCACAAAGTGGCAACCTGTATTAGGCAAGGAGACAAAGCAGCACGTGCAGAATTTCACGAATCTCTGAGAACCGTGGAGCTGTGGCACTGAGGGACACAGTGAGCACGGTGGGATAGGCTGGGGTTGGACTAGGTGGTCTCAGAGGTCTTTTCCAGCCTTAATGGTTCTACGGTTCTAACGTTAGAGACAGAGGGCAGAGCAATGAGAGAGAAAACAGAAGAAAAAATGAGGGGGCTGAGGAACACATAACGGCCTTGAGCAGCTGACAGCCTACACATGCATTTGTACACACACAAATGCAGTCACGTCCAAAAGAAAAAGCTTGGTTTTACAGGCAAGGAGCAAATGATTGTACTGATGTGAGAAGAACTATAGTAAGAGGACATAAACAACATGCACCAGTTGGGGAAGTCATTTGCACTTACTGCACGAATGCTGGAAGCAAGCAGCAAGACCAGTAAGAGCCAAACAACACAACAGCCACTGGCATTAGATGCAGCCTTTCTCCTACGTTGCTCATTCCAATTCCTGTCTTTATCTGCAGGGCACTTTATTCTCTGAAATCACCCCACATCAGGGTTGGGGTTTTTACTCTCAATATCCTGAGAGATGGGTTTATCCATTCCTGACATACGCCAAAACAAAAGGTTTTCTACTTGTTCCTATACTGCTGCTGGGTTGGGTGTTACTGCCCCCAAAAAGAAGCACGTTATCTTCACATCCTGTCTCTACCTCCCACAGCAAAACCAACGCCAACAGAGAAACTGCATACAACAACACCATCAGAAATGGAACGTGTGGGCATAGGAAGGTTTTAGTGGTAACTCTCAGAGGGAAACAAAACAGACAGCGCTCATGAGGAGATGGCTTATTCATAGTGTGGGAAACTGCTGTAAGCCTCAGGCACTACATCAAAGAATAAAGGAGGGAAGAGGGAGAAAAAACAGGAGCAGCAGTAAATTGGGAAGAGTAAAGAGAAAGAGCAGCAACAGAGACTTTCAGATTCAGTGCCACTGAGGCATTATTTCAAGGCGTTGCTGTTCAGCTTGCTTCTGCAGAAGCCTTTGCACATGCACATGTAGAAACACAGACTTCATGATGGGGAAATTAAGGCCCCATTGGCTGCTTTCCTCCTCTAAGGCTTCTCCTCACTGCACTGTGTCAGTGCATCGGGCATGAAGGCAGCAGCCTCAGGAATCCGTAACATGAATCAAAACACTTCCCAGCTAACCTGGATGAGGCTGAGCAAGTTTACCCTGATGAGTTGCATACTGTCAGTTCTCTATCAGCAATCACAGCTTTCCATAGTGTTTCTCATATCCTGTAGCTTCTCTGATTAGAGATAGACGTTTGCTCTGGGATATTTTTACCCATAGCTCAAAATGCAGCTGTCCAGAAATCTCCTGAACCAACTTCTTGTTACAGGATAAGGAAAGCATCCAGTTTTACAAAACATGAAAACAGGACTTCTGGGCAAAACCAGCCATCACATCACAAACAAGGATGCATGAACTGGAAAGGCCACGTTTAAGTGGTCTCTTTCATGTGAAGCATCACCTGGCAGATGGTGGGAATGGACTTACCCGGAGCTGTGATCCCCAGAACTCCCAGTTCCCCAAGTTTCTTCCAGAACTCCTGCAAACACAGAAGCAGCAATCAGGCTGGCAGGACAAGAAGCTGGAGACATTGATCTACCTTGTTAGTGTGAGACCTCAGAGATAAGCACATCAAGACCAAGTCATCCTGCAGCAGCAGCTTCATCCTTCACACTAAGAACCCACACAGTCTTAAGGACATTAGTTATGCTACAGTCTGGTGACTGAAGGAAGGTAACCCTAGGTAAACCTAAATTTAATTTGAGGCGGACAGGTTCTAAGATTTAACGCACGCCCAATTTAAGAATTTAGATGAATTTAAGCCTCCTATTAACTTCACAAACTGCACTTTCAGATCTTCTCATGCTGTATCTAGCTAAAGATAATTTAGGATGTTAGGATTTAAATTTATACTTGCCTTTTACCTCACGCAACCTTATCACACTGTGTGGGTCTATTAGCCTGTGACTGCTGCAAATAGCAGATAACATAAGTTATCCATGAGCGAGACCCTGGAAAACTCTAAGAAGAGCTGCAATCACTAAGCAATTTCAGACTCTTTCAGTAAAACAGAAAGTGGTATGGAAAGCCAAGGAAACCCCCTGCAAAGAGATTTTAATGAAGGAAGTGCTAGAGCTGAGGCAGGAGGAACAACTGCTGAAGCAGGCAAAGGTTCTGGATGCTTCTGGTGAGCACTTTGGACTTGGAGATTCAGATCCTTTCTCTTCACGAGGGCCACTCAAGTACATAAACCTCAGTGCTTTCAGGAAGGCCAAGATACTTGATGCACACAGGAATGGGATAAAGTTGTTTAGTTGTGTATTGTTGGACACATACCCTACAAAGCTCATCTGCTAGAGAACGGGCTGTCATCCTTGACCATCCTTTGTCCATTTCCCAGATTTCTCATTCTGACAAGACAAGCAACTGCTGCTCTGTAGCCACATGATCTGAATTGTTTCTAGCACAGAATCAGTAGCACTGGAAGAGACCTTTAAAGGTCATCTAGTCCAACTCCCCTGCAATGAACAGAGACACCTACAGCTCGATCAGGTGCTCAGAGCCCTGTCCAGTCTGACCTTGAACATCTCCAAGGACGGGGTTTCCACCAGCTCTCTAGGGAACCTGTGCCAAAGCCTCACTACCCTCATCACAGAATCATAGAATTAGCTAGGTTGGAAAAGACCTACAAGATCATCCAGTCCAACCATCCACCTACCACCAATAACCCCACTAAACCATGGCTCTCAATGCTATATCTAAATGTTTCTTGAACACCTCCAGGGACTGTGACTCAACCACCTCCTTGGGCAGCCCATTCCAGCGCCTGACCACTCTTTCAGAAAAGTAATATTTCTTAATGTCCAGCCTGAATCTCCCCCGGTGCAACTTGAGGCCATTCCCCCTCATCCTGTCACTAGTTACAAGAGAGAAGAGGCCGACCCCCAGCTCACCACAACCTCCCTTCAGGTAGTTATAGAGAGCGATAAGGTCCGCCCTGAGCTTCCTCTTCTCCAAACTGAACAACCCCAGCTCCCTCAGCCTCTCCTCATAAGGCCTGTGCTCCAGACCCCTCACCAGCTTCGTTGCCCTCCTCTGAACACGCTCCAGGGCCTCAATGTCTTTCTATCATAAAAAACATTTTTCTCACATCCAGTCTAAATCTCCTCTCCTTTAGTTTGAAACCATTTCCCCTTGCCCTATCAAAACAGACCTCACCAAAGAGCCTGTCCCCCTCTTTCTTATAGCCCCCTCTTTAAGATCAAGGCAACTTCTCATCAGGGAACTAGTGGATTCTCCATCCCTAGAAGAACTTCAAAAAATGTGTGGATGTGGCACTAAAGGCCATGACTCAGTAACGTGGCTTTGGTGGGTCAGGTTGATAGTTGGACACGGTGAAGATCTCTGCCAAACTAGATAATTCTGCAAGACACAGACTTGGCAGCTGGCTTGCAACATACACATCAGCTGTGCCTAGCACAAAGCATCACAGAGCAAGAGGGAAGCCATGAATAAACGCAGCAGGGACAAAACCCATCAAGGGCCACTTCTGTTGTCACTTCAGACTGTAGGCTCTGTCCATTATATGATGGACATGCAGGTAAATGCTTCTTATCTACAACTAGCCCCAAGACACTTCAAAAGGTATTGTTCAATAGCACTGGATGACATCTGGCATGCCAGACTAAACCTATATAGTTAACTTCAAAGTTACACATATATCCCTGGAAATATCAACATCAGAGCTCTGGGAGATCCTAGCAGATGTTCTGAGTGCCTTAAGCCTTGTGGAGCTTATGAAAACCAATAGTGAGAGCTCTCATTTTCATTAATCAAACCTTCCTATGGCACGCAATTTGTTGTTTCTGGTAGGAAGAAAAGTTTCAACTCAGCAGTCAAACAGCTCTCCGTTTCCTGCATTTGCACACAATATTTCCGAAGCAAAATGGAGAGGAGCCTCAGATATCCATGAAAGAGCTGTGCACAAAACGAGTCCTAGCTAGGAGAGTAAAAAGCACATATCAGAGGAGAGTCTTTGAAGAGAGCCAGGCACAAATACCACGGTGAAAATCTAAACAAGACCATGATCAATCCATCTCCTTTTGTTTTTTTTTTTAATGTTAAATTAGATGCTGGCTCAGTTCTTCCCCAGGTTGTTCAAAATTATCAGAAAAAGAAACAGGAAATCTAAAAAACTTTTTTTTTTTCCTCCATTGCTTTCAAGTCTGAAAAGTTGATGCATATCTTCCTGCGGTGCGGACTGGGATGCTTTGTCTGGACTTACGTACGGATCAAAGTACAGACTACCATCTATTTCGTAGGCACGCATCAAATACTTACCCGCATGCCTTTGAATTCATTCTCCTGGTCAATTTGTTGGGCCTTCGGAGCCAAATGCTCTTGACAGAACTTTGTCATGGTCTGTCTAAGCTGGGAAAAGAAGTGAGGAGAAACGCGTGCGTTACACTCCGTTAATATATCGTCATCTCCTTCCCTGGGATACTCCCAGCATCCACCACGGGGCAGTTCTATGACCTCAAACCCAGAAACACAAAATCATAAAGAAATCTCTATTTCAGATTACTAGCTGAAATACAACACAGAAGGCCCCGGAGCTTTTTAAAGAGTGGATTTGAGAGAAATCCTTCTCTTAAGTAAGTTCTCAAGTGGGAACTTAAGTTCCTCTTGCCATCCAACCTGAAACGACACTTTAGAGAGTGCTACTGAGCTATTGCCTGCACTGGGGCTCCAGGGGATGTTTTAGAAAACTTCCAAAGTTGACAAACAGAGCTGATGATTCGTTATCCTCCTTGAGTCTTTGCTTAGGGTTTCATTTAATCTTATGTGCATGCCTGCAGTAAGAACGCTTATTAGCTAAATAGTGTGGTTTAGCAGGCTGGGACTATATGATCTGTCCTGGTATTTTCTATAGAACGAAAATGTCAAGCATGCTACTCGTTCTAAGTGTTGAAATAAAATCCATCCAGAGTACCCTCCCAAATTTTAAGATTCAAATACTTACGTGCATTTTGCAGAAGCCTGTATGTACTTAAGCAATATCTTAAGTGTTATAATAATAAGACTTTAAAAAAAAAATGCATAGGTGTTATGGTAGAGCTTAAAAATCCAAGTTTAACTCTTGGTTCTTCATTCCCTTATTTCAATTTCAGTGAAGGAACCTTCTGCTGTTTAACCAAAACACTTAGAAGGGACAGATGCAGCAAAGCAAAATCTGCCTCGTCTGCTCTGCCTTTCTCCCTTGTTTCAAATTAAAAAGATATGTTAGTTGCCATGGCTACCCAGATCTTGGATTCCAGTGCCACCAAACAAGTTTATCCCTCCTTGGTGGACTTCTTTTAATCTTTTTTCCATTTTTCCTTTTTTTTAAACCTCAGTGTTTCCGTCATGACAAAGTTGACAGCGATAAACTCGAGCATAAAAATTGGACGAAGAAGAAAGTTTAAACGTAACCAAAATATACTTTAATCATCAGAGACTGAAGGCATCCCAAACACTTGAAAACAGCTTAAAACAGTGACAAGTGCTCTTAATGCACAGATTAACTAACATTACCAAAGATCTACGTATGGTCTTTTCCTAGCTCTTCCGTGAGAGACATACAAGTTACAAGGCTACTTTTGCTTTTTATACCTGCTGAACACACTGAAACATCAAACTGATAGGGATATAAATCACAAGAATGAGCCAGGTTAAAAAAAAAAAAATGTATTACAGTACCACCCTTCTCTATAGTTCTTTGCCCAGAGAAGCTGTGGGTGCTCAGTGCCTGGAGGTGCCCAACACCAGGGTGGATGGGGCCCTGTGCAACCTGATCTGGTGCATGGCAACCTGCCCACAGCAGGGCTCGGGGCCGGGGAGGTTTTGAGGTCCCTTCCAACCCATTCTATGATTCTCTAGTAAGATGTGAGAACGAGACTTCTGTACATCTGTACACTAGTGCTGTCATAATTATGTAGCAAGTGAGGCTACAGCTACAGACCTGAGAAGCAGGAAGGAAAGTTTCATTGGTCTGGACTAACCCTTTGAAGATACAAGTGAGAATAACAGAATACAGAACGGGTTGGGTTGGAAGGAACCTCAAAGATCATCTAGCTCCAACCCCGCTGCCACAGGCAGGGTTGCCAGCTGCTAATCAGGCACTATAGCAGGTTGACCATGGCCCCATCCAACCTGGCCTTGAACACCTCCAGGGGTGGGACATTCACAGCTTCTTTGGGCAGCCTGTTCCAGCACCTCACTTCCCTCTGCGTGAAAAACTTCCCCCTGACATCTAATCTAAATCCTTCCTCTTAGTTTAAAGTCATTCCCTCTTGTCCCATCGCTACCTACCTGAATAAAAAGACGATTTCCCTCTTGTTTATAAGCTCTCTTTAAGTACTGGAAGACATTGGATGGCATCCCTTCCTTCTATTGTATCAACTGCACCACTCAGCTCGATGTCATTGACAAACTTGCTGAGTATGTACTCGATCCCATCATCTATGTCATTGATAAAGATGTTAAAGAGTACCAACCCCAGGACAGATCACTGGGGGTCACCTCTCATCACCGGCCTCCAACTGGACATAGAGCCATTTACTACTACCCTCCGGCTGTGACCTTCCAACCAATTCTTTATCTGCCAAATAGTCCATCCTTTGGTTTCATACCACTCCAATTTAGAGACAAGAATGTGGTGTGGAACTGTATCAAAGGCCTTGCACACATCCAGCATGCTACGCTGATGTGAACGCAAGAAAACGGTAAAGCTAAGAATTAATATCCTAAGGCTTTTGGTCCCCCATTGGCCAAGAGAACCACCTGAGAGGGCCAGAGGATCCAATTCATTTCTTCGATGATTGCACTTCCGATCAAATCAGCTCAGCCTGAGCGCAGCAGACTTGTTTACACGGTGCTTCGCCGTGTGACGTTTACCTAAAAACACAGCCCGCGGGCTGTCACACTCGACCCACGCAGCTCGCGGACAACTTCCCCGCAGGGCGCAGCGGACACGTGTCAGCAGCGCGCCCCCGCGGATTGGCTGAGGCTGCGAGGAGCTGGCCAATCAGCGCCCGCCATCCTGACACACCCCCACGCGGGAAGGCGCGCCGCCGCGCCGGGCCGGGCCCAGGGGCGCGCAGCCGGGACAGCCCCTACCTGGCGCTGCTCGTCGCTCAGCCCGTTCACCGTGTCGTCCACCGCCAGCCCCGCGCAGCCCCGCCGCAGCGAGCCCAGCGCTTGGCGCCGCCCGGCTGCGCGCAGCACCGAACCGAGAGCAGCTCTGCCGAGCGCCGCCGCCGCCATAGCTAACCCGGGCCCGTCCCGGCGCGCAGGCGCGGCCCCGTCCCGGAGAGAACCCCGGCCCGCCCAGGCGCGCGGTGAGGGGCAGGAGGGGGCGGCAGAGGGCAGCGGGAGGACAACGGAGCTGCCTCAGGGCATAACAGCGAACGCGTGCCTTTCTAACACGTTTAATCAAAAAGACTTAATACAAGGAAATAAATGCTAGCGGATCGAAACACGTGAGCCGTTGGCGAGGTGTGCAGTAAGGAAATCCAGGCTAAGTCCCAGCAGACAATTAAACAACCAGCCGCGAGCACTTGACTCCTGTGCAGCCGGCAGTCCCTGCTCACCTCGCCCCGCTGCCATCCTGCACGTGTGACCTGCACCCAGCTTCTTGTTGCAGACGTACGAACGAGGTTTGCAAAGTAGAGACCGCCACACTAGAAGGGAAACAGCGCAGCCCATCCTTGTGCCTCACTGAACCAGGAGCTGCTCCAGCTCATCCAGGAGGGCCGAGCATTCCTTCATCTCCTCCTGAAAGGAGGAATGCTTCTCCAGGGAACGCTGTCTCTCTTCCTCTGCCGATTTCCACTTCGCCATGGCTGCCTGTGTGGTACAGTGCACACAAGTTTCACTGACGCGAAGTTAATCCATGAGCAAAAGTGGAGGGAGCCATATATAATAGCGGTTTTGTTAACGAGCTCAAAGAGAGCTTTCAAGTCAGACCAAGCCTTAGACTGACTAAGGATACAGGCATTTGCTGTCTACTTTATTTGGAGACCAGAGGAACAAGGGGAGCTGGAAAACGAGCCTCAGAGCTCCCCTCAGCACCAAAGGCTCGCTGCCTGAATCCGACACAGCGTCAGCCTTACCTGAAGTGCCTCCTTTTCTTTTCCAGCTGTTTCATTAAATAGCCTCAATTCTGCCGTGAGCTTCTCAGTTAAAAGCTGAAGAGACAAAGGAAATAACAAAATACTGCAAGCAAGTGCATCTCAGCAGCTGCTATGACAGCAGTGGCACAGAAGGGCAGCAGCACACACCCCTCACCGAAGCCCATTGAAAAACGTGCTTACCTTCGTCTGCTGCTGGCATTCCTTTGCTTTTTCTTCCTCCTCCAAGATGCTGCTGCCTGTAACTGGTTTACGAGACACAACATGCAGATAACTGCCCTCAGATCTAACACCTCCCCAAAGGGAGCTTTCTACAGCAAGAAAAGTATTCTCAAAGTTTATCCAGGACAGAGCCAACTGCAGGAAGCAGCTTTTTCTCTTCTGCTGGCAAGAAAACGGCGCAGTGTTACGTCACTACTTCTTGGACAAAGAAGCAGAAGCCGATGCCTTACAGATACAGCAGGAAGGGAGGGAAAAAAGAAAGAGAAAGAAAAAGGTGCCCTGAACAAGAAACGAACATAAAATGCATAATCCTTACCGGGATCAATGTTTCTGCTTTCTAAAATCACCATGCAAGTCTCCTGAAATTTCTTGAGCTTCTCCACTTCTTGCACCAGGCCTTCATTCTCCTCCTTTAACTCCTTTAGAGTGCCCTGCCATTGACACAGTGAGGTTGCAAGTGAATCAAGTTTGTAAGGAGAGAAACAGGTGCTCCTCCAGCATCAAGAATCACATCTTGCCTTTCTAGCCGTAGCTCTACAGAGAAATAGAGCCTTCCTCCTGCTTTTTGACAGGATGCATCACGTGTGAATGTCGCAGCAATTGCTAGACAAATCCAGTCCTAGAGATACATTCCTTTTAGGTAATTCTAGCACGTGTTTTCTTGTGTTCTGTATATCAGTATTTGAAGAGTTACGCACGGAAGAGCATCTAACATCAGGAATAAAGGGGCATCGGAGCATCTTTAGGCCACAGCATGACTCCCTGTGCAGTTCCCATTTTACCAGGCAATTGGATAAGCTGATCAACCTCCCAAGTTGAACGCAATTTTCTGAGAGAATCAATAGGCACGTGGATTAGGGTGATCCAGCTGATAACGGCCATAAGCTTTTTGAACATCCCAAAGGAGGTCTCAAAGGCTTTTAAAGAAATTAAGCTACGAGATAAAAGGAAAGATCATCTCCCAGATTAGCAACCAGTTGAGAACTAGGAAATCAAGTGAGCTTTTACAACTGAAGGCTACACATAGGGCCTCTTGGACATGACAGAGATTACACTGTGCTCTGAAGTGATCAGTGAGAGATGACGAGTAACGTCGCGCTGAGTCTGAATCTAAAGATTCAGAAAATCTTTAAGAAAAGAGAATCTCAGTCTGATGGATTTCACAGAGTCGAGGAGGTGGTAAAGGACCTCCAGGAATGATCTGTCCAACCTCTGCTCAGGCAGGTAGTTCAGATGGAAGCTCCCACGTTTCACTTTTTGTCCACTGCCCCACTGCAAAGAGCCTGGCTCTGTCTTCTTCACACCCTCCCTTCACATATCAATATACACTGATAAAATCCCCCCAAGACTTCTGCTCTCTAGGCTGAGCTGCCCCAGCTCTCATCATTTTCTCACAGGAGAGAGGCTCTAGTTCCTCTAATATTTTAGTGGCCCCTCTTTGGATTCCTCCCAGCACGCCCTTGTCTCTCTTATATCCAGGTCCACGCCCCCAGGTACAATACTCCAGGCGTGGCCCCTTCACCAGTGATAAAAAGATAGAAAAAAACTTGCAGATATCCATCAAGATATTAAAAAACAATAGCACATGAGAAAGCGTGACATTATACATACAGAGCTCTCATTTAAAAATACCCTAAAGAGAATAAGGCCACTACCCCTCAAACTAGAGCGCAGCAGTGACCAGAACAAGCATTCTTAGTTACTAAAACGTGACCATACACTCTCCTGAGAGCATACATTCAACGCTGTCTGCAGTTTCACACCACATTATGTCACGGGTTAGCAGAATCATCAACGAATCAAATAGATTTACTGCAGAAATTCAAGATGGTAGAGACATACGAGTTTGGAAGAGATTTAATAGACTTCAGATCAGTGTTGAGCACGATTATCGCTTGTTTCTGTTAACATAGTTAATAAACATCTGGCAATGCTGAGGCTCTTTTCTTAAAATTTCACATACGCATACAGTTGTGAAGTGGAAACATTCTCCTGCAATGAGTTTAAGATGGAATTACAGTTTTGATGGCTATCAACAGTGATCTGGACGCATTATCTAGCCAAATCCATTTGTAGCACTACTGATTGCCAGGTTGTAGCTGAATATCTTCGGTGTTGCAAGAGAAAGCCTAGCCCACTCAGAGACTACTGGCCTCCAAGGGAGACCAGAAAATGAGCAAGTCAGCCCTTTGATCTAACCCTGCAGGAAGCAGAATGTAAGAATTACCCAATGATTTCCACCTCTTATCCCTACCTGGGCTTCTGTTAATCTGGAGTGCAACTGCTGTTTGGCTGATTCCAACAGCTGATTCTTGGTCTTCAGCTCTGCCTCTAGTTTGTATCTGTTCAGAGGTCTGTAGAATCAAACACCAAAGATTTAAGTGAAAGAACATCGGTATGACACACCTTTACTTTCATAAAGATGTCCTGGCCAAGAGGCCAGCAGCAAAACTATGTAAAGGTTAGAGCTCATGGTAACCCTCTGAGAAAGAACGTAACTGCACAGGGAGAGCTACTAACAATATGAAGAAACATACCCTCTCGTGGCTGCCTTCTTCAAAGGCGGCTCCACTTTCTTGGCAGATTTAGGAATCCTTAAATGACAAGCAGAACACAGTTACGCAAACATCATTTCATACTTACAGACAGTGTACCTCTGACAAAATCTCTGTTTGCCCCTCTGCACTCTGAGTTGGTGAGACTGCACGTTGAATGCTGCGTCCAGCGCTGGGCCCCTCGTTACAAGAAAGACATTGAATTACCAGAACACGTTCATAGAAGAGCAATGAAGCTGATGAAGTGACTAGAGAGCAAGACACTTGAGAAGCAGCTGAAGAAACAGGTTGTTTAGTCTGGAGGGCAGATCTTGTCGCTCTCTACAACAATCTGATGAGGCTGTCGGTCCCTTTTCCCAGGTAACAAGTGGCAGGATGTGCAGAAATGGCCTCAAGTGGCACCAAGGGAAGTTTAGAATGGGTACCAGGAAGAACTTCCCCAAGGAAAGGGTGGTCAGGCCAGGGGAACAAGCTAAGCAGGGAGATGGTGGAGTCACCGTCCCTGGAGGAGCTTAGGAGATGTATGGCTGCAGCCCTTAGAGACACAGCCTAGTGGTGGGCTCAGGAGTGTTGGTCGCTGGTTGTGCTTGATGACCTCAAAGGTCTTTCCCAACAGAAACGATTCCACAACTCAGTAAAACACTAAGCTGTCTTTAGAACATTTATCAAGCAACGCATCCAACGGTTCTTTAATTTACCCTTGATTTGTAGCTCTGAACACACCATCTGCCGGGACATTGGAGCCGAAGTTAAAATCGGGATCCTTGTTGAGCTCCAGCCCTGTTGCTTTACCACCACATTGCTTCTTTGAGGAAAAAGGCACCTGCGTTTCTGCAAGAGAAAGACAACCATGAAAACACCGCAGCCGACGCGAGCTCACGGCCAGAAGCGAAACCTCACCAGGAAGCCCCCAGCCGCCTCCAACCCCACAGCTGGGCCCTCGATACCTCAGTACGGCACACAGTAAGGCGATAAGACGTACCCGCAGGGCCGCGGTGGAACTCTCCGTAGACGGGAACGCGGGAGAACTCCGCATCCATGCTACCGCCTGCCTGCCCGCCCGCCCTTTCCTCTCAGCGGCCGTTCGAATGGCGGCGGGAGCCCAGCGGTTGGGCGGGCTCGCGCATGCGTGGAGGCGCCCCCTCCCGCGAGCAGCGCGCAGGCGCAGTGCGCGCCGGGTGCTTTACCTCAGGGAGGGCGGCGGTGATGGCGGGTGTCCGTTTGGGTGTTTAACCCTTGCAGCTCCGCTTTGGGGAACAGGGCGCCTCATTCCGAGGTTTGGGTGCTCAGGGAGCGGAGCCCTCCTCGCTGTCCCCTCAGCGTGCGCTTGAGGCGGCTAAAACCCCGGGGGTATTCCTGATCTACGTGGGGCAGTCCCTCTCCCCTATAGCTGGGAAGCCTGCTGGGCGTCAAAAAGAGTGAATCTGTCAGGACCTGTATTTTCCCACTGCTGATGATGCTGCAAAATGGTATTAAGCACCGCATTACCACCTTTAACCACAGTATTCTTGGCAAAAACGGAGCATCACGCGTATATAGTAAAAGTTTGTCGTAAGCGTTTATTTTACACCAACTTGTAGAGGGAATTTGTTTTTTGACAAATAAAGGCGAGGAGAGGCTTGCTTTTCTGCTTGTTTCTGGTAGAGAAAAAAAAATACATAAAATCATATGCAAATTTTAAAAAGTTACATGTTTGTAGCCTTGTGTGGAAAGAAGCTGCGGAGACGGAACACATCCGAAGGGATGAGGGCACTTCTTGAAGAGGAAATCTCACACCAAAGATCTTTGGCAGCGCCAGTAATTCTGAGAAAACAAGCTGAAACTGTCACTAAAAACAGATAGGGGCTTGGTTCTACTGCCTCCTCCATGATCAGTAAGAGAATGTATCAACTGAAAAGCCCCGCTGAGATGCTGAAAATAATATCCAAATAATAATATCTATTTGTAGAGATCTGTGAACCTGAATTCACATATTAAGTAGAAAATGACTTTTTTTTTTTTAAACGCTACACTCTCCCCTTGAAATCTAGGCTTTCCATAGCCGCGGGTTTGGTTTCTGGCTCTTTTTTTTTGACATGAACTCTCTGTCTCTAAATATCTGGGGAGATTCATCTCGTTATTTCCCTCCTATGCGAGCTTGACAAGAAAAAATCTAATCACCATTTAGGAAACGACAAAACAGGTTTACTCAATACGTTCTGCAGTACAGCTGTGAATATGGCACTGGACACTGGAAGGTCAAAGGGCTTATACTCCACGACAGCCGATCTCACATCCTCTCACAATATCAGATTTGCTGGTTCTGTGTAAGCACAGGTATTTGCACAGCTGAAATACTAAGAAATAGTTTCAGCCCAAGGAGAGGTGGGAGGAAAAAAATTATATTTACAGTTCCGAGGAGATTTCAGCTTCCTCTTTCCCTAGCAGCACAGTTTTGTTTTCTGCAAGATTTCAACTGTTGTAACCAGAACTTTGTGCGCTAGATCTCTTGATCCAAACATCAGGCATGTCTGGTTGGCTGTTCGGTAACACAACGGGCCCTTCACTCCCTAATCCAAATCGATTTTTCCATGAAGAGCTGTTTTGCTGCGAAGCTGCCGGAGAGATATCAAAGACAGTCTCCCTCAGGTCCAGACGCAGCGTATCTCTCTTCCCGTTCAAGTAACCTCTCTCTGTTTGACTGTACGAATCAGAGAGCTCTAAGACATCAGGACAAGAACTGGCTGATTCAGCAAGCTTTAGACCTTGCTCAAAATCGCTAATCGATGTCTCACTGGAGATGTTGAGCATGTCAAAAGAGCTGCCAAGAGAACAAAGGCATCTGTGAATTTTGTAGATGTCAGCAGCGGGAAGATGGCTGTTGTCTGAGGTATAATCCGACTGCTGCTGGGCAGTGTCAGTAGAGCACTGTGATTTATTGAGCTGCCCTTCTTCATTCACACCAGCCGGCTGGATATAGTCCAGCCCAGAACTATCCCAAGCTTTTGGGCTGTACTTTCGACACTGGCAATCTCCGCATAATCTCTCCCTTTGAATTTCTGCTCCTGAGCTGCTGTGCTTGTAAGGAGAGGAAGTTTGCAAGGCAGGGCACTGGCACAGGCCAGCCCGGTCATCTCCAAGGGTCTCCTGCAGATTCTGTCTCTCTCTTTCAAGGGGAGGATGCGTTCCTATTCTCGGGCACCTGTTATCTTCAGCTTGCATGTCTTCAGAGAGCACTGATGGCCTGTTGGACAGCTTGCTTGTGGATGTGCTGTTGTCAAAACTGTCGCTGAGTTTTCTAGACAAAGGCTGGAGCTCGTATTGCTCGTTTGCAGTGTTGGACTCCTGGACTTTCCGCAGTCGGTTTTGCTTTTCATTACCCCCACAGGCATAGCTTCCATTTGGCTCAGAGTCATCAGAATAATCTTTCATGGTGTGGGCACAAGGCCAAAGGATTTGCCCGCAGTTCTTCTCCGGGCCAAAGAAGCAGCACAGCGACTGGAAGAAGAAGCTGGCAAACCCACAGCTGATACACTTGATCATCATTATAAATATCCCCAACTTTCTATAGGCCAGCACTGTAGCAGGCAACATAATGACCCCTGCAGAGAACAAGGCAGAAGCTGCCATCGCTGTGGCACAGCTCATCTGCTTAAGGGAGAAGGCCACTCGGCTCAGGCGGTCCGAATGGGGACACAGGTGGTAGGAGATACAGTAGTTGACGGTAAAGTCAACAGAGAGACCTACTGCAGCTGAAATGAAGAGAGACTCCACTGCATTGAGCTGCCACTCCAAGAGGACCAAAAGGCCAATAGTTACCAGGACAGTGCCTGCAATGGCAGTCACAGAGAAAACGCTAAGGAGAACATTCCAGGTAGTGAGCAGCAGCACCACGAAAGAAATAGCAATGGAGAGCCCCATGACCACCATTGTTTCAGTGCTGAGACTGTGCTGGAGGTTGTACAGCTCTAGTTTACTGGTAAACCACCCATTCTGAAGTCCCACAGGGGCAGTTTTCATTTCTTCTGTTACCCAGAGGTTGATTTCTTCATAGAAGCGTTTGGCTTTGCTGTAATTGAAGCTATAGTGATAAACAGTTTGAAACTGCAGTACCAAGGCAGCAAGATTTCCCTCTCCATCAAATCTGAGGCCCAGATCGTACGTTTCTTCCCCTTCCCTGCCTTGTTCCAGGAGCATCATTTTGATGCAGTGTAGGAAGACTTCACTTCCATAAGGGAAAGAGAACTGGTTACAGCACAGGTTGAAACTGTTGTCTCTCTGGGAGCACTGGCGACTATCCATCCACCTGATAAACTCCTCCATGAAGCACACGGTAGATTTCTGCTCTGTATCAAGGTAATAGAAAGTTTGGTTCTTCACCTTTTGACAGAATTCGAAGAGCCACTTCTGGGCATCAGGACTTTGGATTGTGAAGGTGGCATCTGCCACTAGGGTGCCATTGCTTTTTGGATTGAAATGGTCCCCGTTATCCACCGGCAGGATACCCCAGATGATAGTGACAGGCATACGCTGCCCTTCTCCGTGCTCTAGCCGCTCAAACATGAACTGGTGGCAGTACTCGGAGTCATACCTCTCAAAGGGGTGGCTCAGTCTGAACACCTGAACAGACGATGACTCAAGAGTCGGGAGTTTGAGTTTTGGGTTGGAACAGGAAATGTAGGCACCTCCGATTGCTAAGGCAGCAAACCAGCAGATCCAGATGTACCGAAACTTGATGACCCCGCAAGGTAAAAGCTTTTCAAATAACAACTTGGAGGTTTCACACAGCGTCTTCTGGAGACCCCTGAGAACATAATGGAGGGAGAGAGCGACTCTCTTGTGGCTGGTGTCTTTCCAGTAGTCATCCGGCTTGTAAACACAGGTTGTTGCAACGTAGCGCTCGTACAGCACGGCCGAAGAAGGAAGCCAAGTCACCATGAATATGAGATTCACCAGGACAGAGGTGCCCATGTAAACAGCAAAGCAGCGGATGGCTATTATATTGCTAATGTAGCTGGCGTAGAAGGCAGCACCCGTTGTGAAGCAGGATGCCAGCATGAGATATGCAAAATGGTGCATGGTTTGACTCACCCGCTGAGAAAGCCCAGCAGAAGGGTTCTGGCTCTTGCTCAGGTTCCAGAGGTCAAAGAAGACGAAGGTGTGGTTGGCACAAATGCTGCTGAGAATGATAACGGCCGTCAGGTTGACAAAAGGGAAGTAGGTGAATCTGAAGGCCACCTTGTACAAGAAGTAGGAGATCATCAAAGAGCTGACAACGGTGAGCAGGACCATCAAAGTAATAAAGACCGAGCGTAAATAAAAAGAAATGCTTAGAAAAATAGCTAATATTGCCAGAACTGGATACTTAGTATCCAGTAGAAGATAGTGCTGGAAGAGTTTCTGTTTAAGGCCCAAGTCCATTCCAGTAATAGACGTATAGTTATCAAATAGATCCCAGGATTCAAGATTGTCTAAGTAGATCCCCATCATAGAGGCACCTTTCCTCGTAGGCAAAAAGAGCAGGCTGTACTTGAGGGATGGCACTTGGTACTCAATCGTCTGGGGACTAAGAAAGTCTCTGTCGACCAAGAAGTGAAGAAGCTGGTAAATAGCATTGAAGCGGGTACATTTTTCTGGTACTTTGGCACACTGAGAGTGTTTCTGTCTCGTGGTCTCGGGACCTAAGCAAGATGGAGTGAGGATACCCTTGTGGTAGTCTGGAGCGCAGGCACGAAGGAGGGCCAGGGTGTGGGAAATGTCTCCTTGAGTTATCTCCAAACAAGATGACCTGTTGTACAGGACAGCAATGTAGTTTCCCAGAGACCAGCTTGGGCAGCATTCGTTGGCTTCAGTACGTTGGCAGAGGTCTCTAAAATGAACGTGCGAGCGTATCTGAAAAACAGCCAAGGGAACATCACGCGAGGTCCACTCTGCACGTTTCATCTTGCTCCTCACAGTAACCCTCCCCTCCAGGCATACAAGCCGTGGCTCTCAGTGACAAATTGCACATGCTAAAGCAATTGAAGCACACTAGCCTTCTGCCAGAAAATGAAACCCTGTCCATTATTTATAGGTTATAACCTCTGATCTGAAAATCTGGATCCTTCTCCACTACCCCAGTGCAATGGGGGTGTCCCATTCATTTTGCAGGTGTTCTCAAGGCTAGAACAGAAGGGGGAGACGCTTTTTACTGATTTTATTTTACATTTACTTTTATTTTTATTTTACTCCTTATGTTATTACTAGACTTGCCAGTAAAATCACTGGCAGCCAAGGAGATTATGTGCAGTCCTCCGGGGCACACAGTCTTGTTGTCTTACCTGTTATGCCTTGGGACTTCTTGCTCCATGTGTTTCTCCATCGCAGCCAGCAGCCGCTGCAGGCGCCCCACAGCAGTTCAGGTGTGGCTGACAACATGACTAGTACTGCTGAGTGTGCAATATGCAGTGATGTGGATGGGCGTGGGAGCCTGCACTCTTTGTGTGCTGTGGGATGGTTTAAAACCTAGCTCGGCCTCAGCTCCCGTAGCTGCGTATCTGGCACGGTGTAGTGTGAACACAGAGCCTCCTGCCAGCAGGATCTCAGGCTCTTGCAGTGGAGGTTTCCTGGAAGTCTTATCACTTAGAGTTGTTAAAGATCCTATGGCAAACACAACTAATCCTATTAAAAGTCCCCCTTAAAAAACTCGCTGGGGCAATCTCCAGGACAACAGCTCCATTTTGGTAATTAGGTTCCGCTGCTCAACATTCTCAACGGCTTCTGATGGACGTCTTTGGCTTCTGGACAAGGTTTTTGCTCAGTGTCTGTGTATTCCTGTTTAATGGCAGCTGGGCTTCAGGGATAGGTGAAATGATTCTTACATTGCTAAGTAGGTAAAATGCTTTGGAGTTCTCTAGGCTGAAACCTGCTCTGTAGCTTATGTAGTTTTCGTCTGCCTTCCTTTCAGCTAGATATTCAAGATGATGATGGTCAGAAAAGAGACAACGTGTATGTATGTTCTTTGTGACATTACTAACCTTGTCTTGTTCAATTTGACACATGGACTGAATAGCTTGCAAGTTCCATAAGCTCCCAGCAGTTGTGGACATAAATACCAGCTGGGAATAGCTCTTCTCTGAAAGAAAAAAAATTAAAAAGAACTGTAAAAAAAAAAGACAGTATTAGGTAATGAAGTTGAGTTAACCAAGCTGGTTGGAATAGACCCTCCGGGCATTAAAAAAAATAAATAAATGAATCTTGCTGTCTCTAAGACTGCTATGGAGGACTCCCTGAAGGGAACCAGGTCATGAAGCAGCTTGTAGTGAGTGGTAGCATCCCCATGTGTGATCTGACCTCCGCTCCTCATACAGCTGTCAGCAGCAGGAGAGCAGGGATGGAGCATTTTCAAAATACACTCTCCATGCTGTCAGTGTGCTTTCAGTGAGTGTTGCCATCTGGTTCTGTACCCCCCTCTTACAGAATGAGGAGCTGAAGTTCAGCCAAAAACTCCTGAGGAACTGAGGGTTTGGTGTTAGACTGATTTCAGAAGTGGAGTTCAGGCAGGGGAGGGAGTCAGATTATCTGTGTGCTGTTCCTCTTTCTTCTATTTATTAAGAAACTTGGGGTATCTTGGAGTGGTGTTGTGTTTTTTTTTTCCTTCCCATTTTTCACTATCATATGTATTTCCAGAAGAAAAAAAAGGACGTGGAGGGGATGCAAAGAGTGCTATCCAGGAAGCAGCTCAGCCTTCACAGCGTGGCACTGTGTGCACTGCTTTCTCAGAGCGCGTCCAGAACGTTGCCCGGTGTCCTAAAATGCTTTGACAATCCTGCACGCTACTGAATTCTGGGTGCATCATGCATACTGCTCCTTCAAGACTCCACTCACCCGGGGGACCGCAAAAGAAACCATCTACTCCGTAGATCTGTTCCACCATTCTCCGTGTCCTCGCTTCTTGTCCTCCCTGAGCAGCCTTTTGTCCTCTGCTAATGCCGATGTCATCATAGCTAGCAAGAGATGATACAAGTTGTGTAAGTAGAGAGATCAGCTGGCAGTGAGTGATGTTGACTAGCAAGTCTCTGGTAAGCAGTGAAGTAAACGCACGGAGAGTTTAGTGCCTAATTCCTGGTTTCCAGAGTGGGGAGTCCAAGCCCATTGCAAGGCAACAGGCTTTAAACCCTCCAGTGCTCGGTTGCTTTTCAGCACAGGCCATATATTGTAATTCACACAGGTATCTTGGAACAGCTAATTGGTAACTTTATACCCAACATTTTCCTCAAAGCCCCCGCACCAAACTGAAATACCTTTTCTTCTCAGCATATGGAGAAAGGGAAAAGGTCTTCTTGTAGCCCGTATGGCTTTCTACGTTCCTCCATACAATGAGCTTTCTGCCAATGTCAGTATCTCGTGGCTCGAAACCCTGCAGCCAAGCAAAAGGGTTTTGTCATTAGCTTGCATTTTAGCTTAGCTAAATGCTTAGCTTAATGCTTCTCCTAGACACAGAAGCTATATGAGATGATTACTGCATCTTGGAGAGATACACACATTGATCTTTCCCTGGAAATACTGCATCCCAGAGATGACAGAAAGAAAATATTTCTCCTTTCCTTTTTTGGAAAGAAGGATGGCTACAGTGCGAGTCCACAGCATTGCAGAGATGGGCTGGTGGCTGCTGCTGGCACACGGTGTGCTCCCTAACCAACCTCAAGAGTGAAGCTCAGCCCTGCTGCAGCTGCCAAGTGCAACCCTAAGTCTGCTGTGCCCCAGTCCTGAGAGATGCACTCTCTCTAAGGAGGGAGATCTGAAGATGCGTCTCTGTGGGCCAGAGCAAAAGGTCCTCAGGAGGGAGCTGGAGTGTTTAGAAGCTAGTGAGGACGTACTACCAGAGCAGCATGCTGGGCCTCAGGAAGGGAACTTAACGCTGAATACTAAAAGAAATGCATCACCAGTGAGAGCTATTAGGCAGTGCAACAGTGAAATAGCAAGGAATGAAAGCCTTTCACTAATGAGTGATGTCACTATTTCTGTTTTTGTGACTGTGGTATCAAAGCAACAGCAAGCACTGTGCATTACTCTGAAACATTACGTCCATCCAGAAGGAATCTTGCTTTGGTTGCACACTGTGAAGATGAGAGGGGAAAAAACAGCAGATCACTGATAAACATTGCCATTTATTTCTAGTGGCTTTAGCATCCTCCTGTCCTGCCTTGCTGCCTCTATCTGCAGAGAAGGAAGGAAGCATAAGCTTGTTTTGTACGGCAGAAAGAACACATTGCTGGTCGGCCTGTGGATTTTCCTTCTGCTCGCGCTTTTTGTCTGCAGGGCCTTACCATCAGGGGTTCTGAAAAATCCGGCAGATTTCCAACAAGCAGGCCAGCTAAAGTGCAAACCACAACTGTCACGGAACACAGCACCAGGACAGCAACGGGCCACTCTGCGATCATCTGAGAATAACTAGAATCAACAGAAGGAGAAAAAATGCAGCCGTTAGAGCCCTTCTGCTATTAGCATGAAAGCTGCTCTCGAACCAACACAGTGTTAGTAAAAGAAAGTAAAAGAATTAGGGATTTTCGATTTGAGCATTTGTTTGTTGAAAAGCTCAGAGGCCCTAGTACAGCTGTTAATGAATGCATTGTACCTCCAACTGGATGTTTGAAGGCAACTCTAATTAACTCAGGGAATCACATTTTGCCTCCCTGCATTTTCCTGCTTTTTCAATCTGAAATAATAAAACCCAGACTCTTCCATCCCAAGGCAGCAGGAAGCTTTAAATATTTAAACTTAAAAGGCTGCATTGAGAAGGAGCTCCTCTCTCGCTTGCTTTCTTTTTTCCCCATTGTAAAGTCTAAGCCAGTCGCTGCCTTGCTATTTGGCCTACAGATTTCCCAAGGATCATCACTGAGGATGAGTGAGTCTCACCCTGACTGCAGCCTCCAAGCCAAACGCTGACCTTACAACAAAAGCATGTGCAAGTGCTGCAGACCAGGGTTTGGAGAGCACACAAAACCCCATAAGCCAGTGAGGTGGGTTGGCCCTTCAAAGAGCTTTAGGTCAGGCTTATTTTGTTTTGTTTCTTCAATTTAAACCTCCCTTATCAGGTTTGTTTTCATAGGTGAAGTCTGCACTATGAGAACAAACAAAAATTGCCCTTCACACGTTAAATTACGTCATTTCTGGAGGCTGCTTTGGGTAATGCTGTGCCCAGTTACCAGAGAAAAAAGAACAAACTGCAGAATCTGATGATGGCGGTGTCACATTCCACGACAGTACTGTGCACCCAAATGCAAAATTCACATTCCCTGGGAGGAAGGATTTTCTGTTGCCTAATTTCTTGCCCTAAATGAGAGTTTTCTACCGTTGTGAATCACTGCACACAGTCTTGCAAGAAAGATCTCCTGTCGCTTGTGAGAAAATGCAGGACTCTACTGCTATTGCTCCTGATGCCCTCCGGATTCCCCATCTGGTGGGCCAAGCTGGATTAATCCAATCAATGTAACTATAAATATATATAAAGATGGCGTATGGACTAGAGCCAGGCACCTGCTCTGAGAACAGCTATCAAGGCAGCGTTGCTATTCATTAGTGCAGGTTAAATTGATCTCACAAGCAAACAGAGATTTTTCCAGGCAGATGGGAAGCACAGAGCAGGGAGTGCTGACCTTGGCTCTGAACCTGGGCCTGCTGGGGAGGTCACCAGCATTGATGCTCTGCATTTCCTAATAGCAGAGAAGGAGAGCAATGATAATAGGGTAGAAGGACAGCAAGGATTTGATATTAAGCATACCTTTTAGGCATCCTGAAAGCTTTGTCATGTCTGCAGACAGAAAAAAAAAAGAACAAGATGTACATTCATTATTTTCCTGCTAAGCATCATCCTGGGTGGCTAATGAGCAAGTTAACCCCTTCAGAAGCTGAGCCCTTGCTGTGGGAGTTGTTTGGCACTAGATGGCTTTGTCTAATGAATAACAGGGTCTTTTCCTCTCTCCTTGGCATTTTAAACCAAACCTGATGGGAAAACTCTTAGTAACTCCTCTGCGTTGCCTCTCCAGAAAACACAATAAAATGTAAAGGACATCAACAACTTCATCCCATAGGAATCACACTGTAACACTTATCCATGAAAATCTGTTTCAAGTGCTTTCCTGCTGAATTTTTAAAATTACTTGTTGGCAACAGCGTAACCCTATGAAATTCTATGATCAGGGCTAACAATGCCTACAGTCTTTATTTCCTGTTCAACTCAGCTAGGATTTTCCAGAAAGGTCAATCTCACTTGTTTCCTGAGCCATTTCAAACATGACATTTGTCCAGTCTAGAGGGAAAGGAGGCCAGTGGAGCTGCTCAGAACCTTTTTCTGATGTTTCCATTGCAGAGCAGCTCTTGTCATTCTCTGTAGAGCTCTGAGGGATAAAAGGAGGAAGCCTTCTTGAGGGGATCCAAGGTTACATTGATTAAGGAATCCTTAAGGCAATCTTAACAGAAAAGCTGTACTTTAGTGACCACCGTATCTGAAAGGTCTTTCCTTCTGCTCTCCATTTCCACCTGAAATGTCTCCCCAAAATGCATGGTCTCCTCATCACTAACACTCCACAGATTTGAGAGAGAGGGGAACAGAGAAAAATCCTCAGATTATTAAAGAGAAGTCTCTTTAAAGCTGCACACTGCCTGTCCTGTGTTAATTCCTCCACAATAGCTTCTCAGGCAGATTTGCTCAGACTAAAAACCTTATTCTATCATTATTATAACATCACTTCTCTGCTAGTGCTGCACATTCTGCCAGCGATTTGCAGTCCAGCTGGATTTCCTGCTTAAATAACCTGTTATGGAGAAAGCAGCTGACAATTTTGTTGATGCAAGGTTGATGCAAATGCAAATACAAACAAATTAAATCCTCTGTTAATGGTTAGAAAATGAGACCATAAAGGACTTTTGTGCCTAACCCTGCACTGCTGTACAAAAGCAAGGAATCCTACACCGCTAGACTTCGCTTGCTGCCTACTGCTTGTTGCAGACCAGCCTGGAAGACCAAGTTGTATTCCTCAACTTTGTATTTCTCACTGTATTCCCCTCTCATCCATCACAGGCAGCGGCTTCACTGGGAGTAGAAAAAGAAATTAACCGTGCTCTTATCACTCAGAAACTCCACCAAGATAAAGGATTAGCCACCTGGCTACCTCGCAGTGCAAAGTGAGAAAATGGGAGGATCACAGAAGATGGGCGTGATTACAGCTGGATGATGCAGGAGTAACAGAGTGACCTTGGCTCTGTTCAACAGGTCACCTTGAAAAGGAAATCCTGACTCTCCCAGGTGCAGGAACAGCAGCTCTGCATGTTCCCAATGGGTGGAGAGAGAAAACTCTATCCCTCCATGTTTTTGGGGGCATCTACTGCTTCCAACTGGTGAGCAAAATCACTCAGAGCCCTCTGATCTCATCCCAAAGTTCAGGAGATGCCTCCTGAGAGCCGCTCCCAACGTGCCTCTTACCTGACTGTTACAACGTGGTGCTGCACCGGCTGAGAGAGTCGCTGCCCGGGGGACCACTGCTTCCAGGGGGTTTCCAAAGCCTCGTGGTGGGAAGCTGGCGCGGGATCACTGCTGGAAAGGTGGGAACACAACATGGACCTCTCACTGTGCCCAGCGAGCAGGGGCAGGCCGTAGCTGCCTCGAGGCTCCTGCCGGTTGCAGGAGTAATACGAGTGATGCTGTTGCGAGTCCTGGGAGCTCGATGGTACCTGACCATTGGACTGAGTGGAGATCGGCCCCAGCGTGTGGCTGGAGGAGGGCAGGTGGTCTCCCTCCAGCCTGGGCGATGCAGGAATAGGGCAGTGATGGACCGGGCAGATCCTTTCCCAAGAAGTGCCACTGTAGCTGGGCTCAGTGTTGGCAATCTCTGGCATGGCGAGACAGGTCTGGCAAGGTCCTGCATTTCGTTTTTCTCTGTGAGAGAAAATAAAGGGATGGTCAAACCTTTCTCTGTTACAGCACCGGAGAGACTAAGGGGGGGGAAAATCGCATCTTGTCTCCTACTTAACGCAAGACATAAAACCTCACCCTCTGCTGTATCAAGAGCCAGGGCTGCGCTGAACTATGCTTTTTACAAAAACATCCATACCTCACTCACAGAGCGCAGCTGATGGTGAATCCATATCTTTGTGCATGTCGTTCCAAAATTACAAAATACAGTATAACGTGCCCTTGAACTGTTTTCAGCTCCTGTAATGGCTATGGTGTTAGAAACTAGGTATGGCTGCAGTATAGAGGCAGAGTTAATTAAATGCTTATGGCATTTAATTAGATGGGCCTCCTTACTCTTTCTTATTTCTCCCAAGGCGTTTCAATGCAAAAGGGGCAAAACACACCGGCTGGTGATAAATGCAGGGTCCTAATGCAGAAGCACAGAGTAATTACAGGATCTGAGGGACCAGTCAGTCTTTATGACAGCAGGAAAACCCTTCACACACACCGTAGGATGAGGTCACGCTGACCTGAAAATGCCTTTGAAATTACCATCTCAGTATCAGGGAGCTTCAGAAGCACTGTGCAATTTGAAGCT
Organism: Numida meleagris; assembly: GCF_002078875.1. Taxonomy (NCBI): domain Eukaryota; kingdom Metazoa; phylum Chordata; class Aves; order Galliformes; family Numididae; genus Numida; species Numida meleagris. Next base: position 2,225,702 of record NC_034414.1, on the reverse strand, counting down.
CAGAAAGCAAGAACGACATGGAAACACCAACAACAGTCTGTGGTAGTCGATCAGAGAACACGCTGGGGTGTCTACAGCTGAGTTATATGCCTGCTCTAGTGCCTGGCATTGAGCATTAAGTATGATGGATGATTTGGGCCAGCTAGAATCACAAAGTGTCTTGAGCTGTCAGAGAATTACGAGTGCTGGAGTGAGACAAGAATGAGATGAACTTTAGCCTGAGGCACCTGATGAGATGTGGCAAAAAACTGAAGACAAAATATGACTGATAAGGGAATATTTTCAAAACTTTGCAGAGTTCATCTCATTTCTCTTTCAGACAGCCATGGAAAAAGACAGAGTTTTAGCAATTACAAGTCTCTGGGACTGCACCTGAAGTTAAATAGCATGGTAGTATCAATGCCAGAAGAGATTTGACGATTTTCACTAGCTCAGTACTGCTTGAAAATCATTATTTTTTCCCGGAAGGAGGACATATTGGCCTTGGCAGCACATGCTGTGTACTTTCCAACATCAATTGAGCTTATCAACACTGGAAACTATATTTCATGATTAGAGGGAATGGACTCATTTTACTAAAATCATTATGACAGAGTAATGTTTGCAGTAGCAGCTACACCAGTGCTGGTGGGGACAAGCACAGCACAGGCATCCCACTCACTGCTACTTGCACGCAGAACCTGTCCAGGGACTAGTAACAAAGAAAAGTTGCCTACTTAAACACCATCCAATGCTTATTTTAGTATTTAGTTATGTAGTTACAGAGATGACATAGTCAAGGGTGCTGTAGCTATCAGAAAGACCAACACAATGGAAAAGGTGTTACAAAAGAAGTGGAAGGACCAGCACAATAGCAAGGTGCTACAAGGGAAGGGAAGTAAATCGCTCACCCACATCAGAAAATTCTGGGTTCACATGGAAAAGCTTCCACCGAGGAGGGATCTCCACAAAGAGATCCTTCCTCAGTTGCAGTCAGCCCTTAAATGAGGCCTAAGAGGTGAACTGCCTTCACCTGTGTTGCCAGGGCTGACTGGGTCTTTCCTCCAGGTGTTCAATCAGTGGTTCAGGCCAGGACTCAGCAGTTGCCATACAGGTGCTTATCATAATGTCATTGACTTTGGAAGCAATAACTGATGTTCATGTGGAGGTTTTGAGTCATGAAATTGCTGAATTTTTTTTTTGCTAGTGGCCCAGGATAGAGAGAATAAATGGCAAAAAGATATCGAAACAGATAGCAAACGCCATGATGTGTGTAAGTGAGCTTCTCTGCATCCTTGAGAGAAGAAGGACACCCAAAGGGAGGAAAGTCAGGATCTGTAAGACTGTTGAAGTTTCTTATGACAGCAGTACAAATTGGTGGCAGCAAGTTAAAGTTTGCACTGAAGCAAGTGCCAGAAAACCTGCAGACAGATGTGTGCACGCCTCACTGATAAGCTTGACAGGTTGTTCCCAACAGTTCCAGTGCTCAGCTGCCTCTGCTCCGCAATACAAAGGACTAATAAGACTTCAGCTAGCTCAGCGTAGTGAGAGGGAGTGCTGTTTGCAAAGCACAAGCTCCCAAACAGATTGTGACAATGATATCCCGTTCGCCTGCAGAGTTTGTCAAAAGAAATAATATAAAACCCTGTCGCACGAAGTCCTTGCTGTCCTGTCGCAGATGGATTAGTGGCAGGATTACCCAGACTTTCAAGCGAGTGATTTGGGTTACAGCTCTATGAAGGCAGTTTACAAAGAAGGCTACAGATTTGTTGGTGGTGGATACAAACGCGCTGCACGAGACAATAAATCATATGTCAGCAGTGCGTTCCCAAGATGGAATCTGGGGCTTGCTGCAGCCTCATCAACATCACCTGCACTGGGGGTGGGATTTGTATTTGGCTGTACGGTCACAGCGTAGAGCAGGTGCAACAAAGGCAGACAAAGGAAAGCTCGTGGTCTGTGGTAGGCAATAAATAAATGGCGTATTTAATCAATTATTGCCCATTTACAGTGATTACAGAACCAACCAGCCTGGGACATAGCTACCACCGCATTCTCTGTATCTATGGTAAGTGGCAGGGGCAAGGTTTAATTGTGGGAGTATCGCACTTCCATTCTTGAGATAAAAGTATAATTCCTCTCCCTTCTCCCAGATTTCCAGCAGTTGGAGTGCAAGTTAATTTTATTTGGAGGCGTGTAGCTTTGTATTAGCAGAGCTGAGGCACTGAATTATCATCACAAAGCTGGGACTGTGGTAGTGTTATACTTTTGCAAGGTCTAGACCTCTTCTCACTCCCTTTTTGATGTCTTTAATTTATTATTTTCCCTCTAACTTCAGCGTTATCATTTTCCCTAATTTAGGTACACCCGAAATAGGTGATATTTTCCTAAAATGCATAATAATTTACAGAGGCTACCGCACTGACAATTTATACTTCTGGTATTTCCATGCCTGTAAAATATGTGTTCTTTTTTTTAAAAGTAAAAACAAAATTCTTTTTCATGTAAACTGCTGGATTTGCATTAGCAGTGGGCACCATAGGCTTTTCGTAACTGAATTAGCCTGAGGACTGCGCTGCCATGTCTGCCTGCCTCATCTGGAACACTGGACTGAAAGGCTTTCACCAGAAGAAAAACACTTTGAAGACAATCAGGGAAATGCAAGAAATGTGCGCTGAAAAATTCCACATCCAAAGACCCTCAGCTGTACAATCTCCTGGTGGCAAAGGCAGGTGGCAAACCCTTGGATATTGCAGATTACTTCCAGGTGTTTTTTGCACAATGGTTAACGTATTCAATGCTAATATTTAACAGGCAAGCCCACTCCCCTTGATTATCATCTTTGCAGTGAAATACTGCCATGTTCTGTCCTTTCCCACACACGGTCTCAGCTTCATCCCCTGGCTGCTCAGCGACTTCATGTTTTAGAATAACTTGAGCTAATTCAAATCATTCACTCGTGACTCTTCTTCGTTATCTCCTTTTCAGCCTGAACAATTGCAGTTCTGTCAATCACACTCCAGATCCAAGTCGCCTTATGCTCATCTCCAACTTTGTGACAATGTGACCTTGGTTATCCAAAATCTCCAGGGAAACCTGGAGTTCACAAATAATGATAGTTTGGGATAATTACTGGTGGCAGGTCTGCAGGTTTTGAGTCTTCAGTTGCTACGCTCTCAATTAGCCAACATGCTGGCGGGCTTCACATTTGATCTGCTGAGATCTGCACCAGAGATGTAGGCTGGTCCTTGTTTGCCTGCCTACCAGCATGTCACTATGACTCTTCTGGGCGTCTAGGACCCTGAATTGCTTTTGAAAAATGGCTGTACGGGTGTTCCTGATTGTTGTTTACTGTCAGACAGGAGAAGAGGTAGGGAGAGCGTTACGCTGGACTAACACCAGGGGAAGAGAAACCTTCTTTTGAATCATAGAATGGCTTCGGTTGGAAGGGACCTCAAGGATCATCAAGCTGTGTCAGATATTTGACGTCTTTGGGATGGCGTGGGCAGAAATGGTCTCTCAGCCACAGAAAAGCTTACAGAAGCAGCCTGACAGTCTCCTTTTTCTTCTTCGAGCTCAACTGGATGCAACCAAAGAGATGCAGAGAAAAGAAAGAGGAAGTGTATGGCAGGTGACAGGCAAGCTGCTCCTGCAACCCAAAGGAATGAGTTGCATTTGTCATGCTGCTTCCCCATCTCTTCCCTTGAGACCTCTAGATAGGATAATAATCCAATTTATGAAACTGCCCAAGTCCCTGTAAGTGCAGCAGTGCTTTTCTGAAGCAAGCAGCAGGGCACAGGCAGCCCACCTGATGTGCAGGAACCAACAAAAGGACCAAAGCCTCTTCCCACAGGAAAATGGTCAAGATAACGCTCTTGTTTCTAAAGAGACAGCTTTCTGCCATCCCATCTCTGCTGGGATGTGCAGTAATAGGCACTGCAAATGCTCAATGAGACATTAAGCATTGCAAAATTTCAGGCGCACACACACAAAAACAACAGCTAGGTGTATTTTCTTTCCCTTTTCTTCTTGCCCTAGCAAGGTTTTCATTGCACATTGGCTGCAGGAGTTTTCCCAAATGAAGGAAAGGAGAAATTCTTTCTGATTTAAAACCATGTGCTAGCAGTTAGCTTCCATAGCTTTTGTTTAGATGAATGGCTTTTTCTCTGGGAGTTGCACGTGATTTTTTGAGAATGGGATTTTATAATAGAATTTAAACAGAGCTTTTCTCTTTGAACATAACCCCACCAAACAGCAGTGGAGCTCAAAAAAAGAAAAAAAATAAAGCTTACATTTGCTTGTGCTTTTAAGGTGATGAGTGCATTTATCCAGAGGTTATTGGACAGCTTACTGGATTTCATTCTCACCTATTATCTAGGTTCACTGCCCAGCTGACAGGGAGGGATAGGCACCTGTCAAGCGATTCATCTCCTCCTCTGGCAGGAGGATTCTTGTACAATTCTTGTACAATGGAAAATTTCTGTGTAGTTGCTCCTTGTTTTGCTTTTTCAATCTAGTAGCAGGATAACGCGTATCCTTGAGAAGCCTTACAATCATTCTTTTTAATGAGGCTCCTGAGTATGTTAAATCTTCATGAAAAATTAATGAGACTGAAAAGCTCCGCTTCCCACGTAGTCTGCCAAGAAAAGTTCAGTTTTATTATCCTTTCCATTGACTCGTCTGAACAGCCTTACCCTCACCCCGGGCAGCTAGCAGCATTGCGGGTACAGGGATTTGTGATGGGGTGCAAGCAGACACAAAGGGCTCAGCCATCCCCACCCGGTCTCCAGCTCCAGAAAGGTCTGGATGCAGTTTGCTCTACGTACACTGGCAGTGCAAAATGCACAGATAAAAATCTGTTTGCTCATCCCTATTTTGAAGAAAAGAAAACAACACCTTAGTATCCCAGCCTTAAGGAGGTCAGAAAGAAGGTGTTGTTTATCGATGATAATTTCAGTCAAACATTGGCTAGGGCCAGAGGACAGGTGCTACAGAGCTAACCCTTTTGTGGCTACATGAACAGCCTTGCATAAAGAAGTATTTACATATACGCTTGCTCGGGAGTCAGAGAACTATCTTCTTGCACTTTATTGCCATAAATTTTAGTTCTTGAGTGTACAGCACAAGATAAATTCAAAATGCCCATTGCAGGTGGTGTAACTCGTATTTATAACTGAACTCTGACAGGCTGCAGCATTCATTTCAAAGGATGCTTTCAAATGAGCAAGGATTAGACAGGCAAGCAAAGCTAACGGGGCTTCGTGGTAGCTCAGACCCCAGCCAATGCCCAAGATTTAAGGCTGAGATCTGCAGAGCTGAGGGGGTGTGGCTGCCCCGCTGGTTCCCCAGGCAGGTGGGGCTGGCTTAGCGTAAAAATCCCATGTCAGGAAGAAGTGAAACTCTTTGGGCTTTCAGAATGAATTTGTGTGCTGTTGACCTCAGGATGTGCCTCGCTCCGGAGAATGTGAAGAGCTCAGATCTGCTGCCTTCACTCTAACAAATGGCAATGTGGTTGAAAATTTGGAGATGGCTCTTTGCCCGGGATCATGGGCTTGTTGGCATTTTTAGAAAATTGCAACCATGATGGCTGCCAGCCTGGTTTGAGGCACCAGTTGAGGGAGCATATGGCACAGGGGGCAGAAGGAGAGGGCTGTAGGGCTTTATAGAAAAAACCTTTGAAGCGAAACCAGTTCTTGTCTTGAGCCTAGTGAAAAGAGGACTCCATCCAAAACAGGCTGAGCACCGCTAACAATAGCTCACCGCTTGCTGCAGGTGGGGTTACTTACTCTATTGCATGATTAAAAAAAAAACCAGGGAGGCCAAGTTTGACACCGGCACAGGGGGCACGAACCACGAGGGTGCCAGCCGGGAAGCCCGGCTCTCGTAAACCCCGAAACGAAGGCCTTAGGACGAAAGGCACGTGCCCCTCGATGGGGCCGGAAGGCAGCGCCAAGCCTCAGGATAACCGAGCCTCACCCAGTGACCCCCCCCACACAAGCAGACACCGCCGAGCTCTCACCACCATCCCCCGCAGCTCCCCGCCGGGCTCCGCGCTCCTACCTGGGCGAGGCGGAAGCGCGGCCACGGCGCGTCCCCTCGGGCCTCTGCTCCCGGCGCGGCGAGGCCGGCCCGGCCTCCATGGCCGGCGGCGGAGGCAGCGGGGCGCTGTCCGCAGCTCGCGGTGCTGAACGCTCCCGGCGAGGCGGCAGCGGCAGCTCCGCGCAGCGCTTGCGCGACCGCGGAGGCGGGCCCGGAGCGGGCGGCCAATGACCAAGGGGCGCTGCTGGCGGAGGCTGAGGGCGGGGGGAGAGGCTAGGGGGTCCGGGTGAGCCCCCGGAAGCTGTCCGTGTGTCCGGGAGGGGACTGAGACAGAAAGGTACAGGTAAGAACTCTGAGCAATGCAAGAATGCGGAGTTCTCTCTGATATGGAGCGAACCACCTCGCTCAGCCCCAAACTCACTGTGCACCCTCACTGAAAGATGTGCGGTAGAGCAGGCTGTATGTTCAAGTAATGCATCCTTAGGGTGGGGGATCCCTTGTCCCACAAAGAGCTGTACTGCTTTGGTCCAAGGTAGGAAAGCTCCCAGAAACACTCTTAGACCTCATATCATGGGTGCATGGCAGCATGCTGAAGCATGGAAGTTCACTACGTGGATTTTAGCAGCATTAAGTTTGTTTAAATAGCTGGTAGCTTTGAAACCGCTGAGTTGAAAGCTAGAAGAGCACAAGGAGGTCAGATCTGCTAACACCGGTTTATCAGTACTGTAGCCCCATCTGAACGGCCGTGACATCACTTGTGCAGGGAATGGCCCGAGCCTTTCTCACAGCTGTGCATATGGCCAGGGGAGTGACAGTGACCTTCTCCCTTCTCATGACCCTACATGCAGCCATGGGCATGGCTGTGACCTTCTCCTTTCTCGTGGTTATGCCTATAGCCCTTACAGGGGCAGTGACCTTCTTTCTTATGAGGGTGGCATCCTTTTTGCTTCACGTGCTACAAAAAAACTGAAGCAAAAAGAGAGAGTATTAGACCAGAGAGTATCCTGTAATTCCTACTAATCCTCTAGCTGCTTGGAATTAGCCTTTCCTGCCTTAATGAATTAAATGCCCAAGTCAGTTTAAAGAACAAAAAGCTTTCTCTAATGCTACTGTACTCTCTCCAACTGTAGGCTATCACCTCTCCAAGCCCAGCAGGAGGGAATTCCAACAGCCAGGCTTCAAGTGTCCTAGTGCGATGAAACCCACTGGGGTGCTGCCCACCGCGAGGGGAGCAGCCTGCTTCACTGAGCCTTAGCCACAGAAATGCCTGGTAGGATCAGATACGTTGAGCAGCTAGAGAGTAGCTTGTATTATGTTGCCCAGCAGGAAAGACTGAAACCTGGTATCTGCTGAAAGGATTGGCTGGGATTAGTGGGATGGCAAGGATATGGTTGCTGTTTCCTTTTCTTTCTTCTCAATGCTAAATAATAATACTTACAGCAGCAATGACAATAATAAAGCCATGGGAGCTGAAAGGACGATGGGAATAGGCTGAACTGCAAACATCCCACTACTTTTGACAGACAGTAACACCGTACAGCTTCTAGTTTGGCTCAGTGCTATGTGCGAACTCCCTGTCTGTGAAGTGGGGGTGATAACACTTCCTCACTCCCACAGCTTGGCAGCATTTCTCCGTGGCATGTGAGGTATTCAGTGCCTGGATTTTTTAAAATTGCCCTTAAATGAGGACTACAGTAGGGCTTGCACTCCCATGTAGAGGCTAAGCACTGTGCTAGGTGTCAGTGGGGCTGCTCACCTCCCTCTCAGGGCTGTTTTCACACAGACAGAGCTGGAGCATTGCAATGGTACAGTCACTTGGTAGAGCTGGATCTTTGCCACGGCAACTCATATCCAAGACCTGCCAGCATCACCTGGGTCCAGCTGGTCCCCAGTGGTGAGGGAGAGGGGCACAGAGAGAAGTTGCCAAAGACCCCAAAAAAGCAGAGAGAAAAATAACAAAAAAAGGGATAAGTAGTCTCAGGAATACTTAAAAAAGCAGACAGGCGGTAATGGAAATGTGTGGAAAAGGGGAAACCCGGTCAGCAGGGATCAAGGGGAAAGGAAAAGGAAAATATACAAGTGAATGGGATAAAGATGCATTGAGGGTGATGCAAGAGGTGGCCGAGGCAGATCTACAGAGCTGCTATGCTGCAAAACCACTTGTCATCCAAGACAGCAATTTTCTGCTGCTGACCCTGAGAAACTTAAGGGATCCATCAACTACTCCATATTTCATGAAGAGCATCCAAGAGCAGCAAGCCTCCTGTCTCTGGGCTGGAGCTCCCCACGCAAAATCAGTATTTGTGACAAATGAAGACAGATTTCTTACCTCTCCTGATTAACCTGTGAAACAGATGAGAGGAACTTTGTACCAAAGCTTTAGTGCATTTTTTACTTGAAGCATCTTTTTACTTCATTTTATATAGCTTATTGCTTCTCCTGACTCCCTTGCATTTCTTTAACAAATAGAAAGTGAAATATTGTCCTTCCAACTCTCCTCTGTAGGAGAGAAGTCTGAGTTGGAAGTGAACACTGCATGGCACTTGATGTGTGTGGAAACTCCCCACAGCCTGGAGATTCCTCCCTCACCCACCAACGCCAGTGGGTGGGCTCCTTTGATCCTTAGGAGTACAAGATGGGTGTAGCATTGGAGAAGCCTAGGAAGGCAGAAGGCTTTACTTCAATGGGCTGGAGACATGGCTGAGAGCATTTCCAAATGGATTTGCTTTATAGTCACAATTCAGGATGCATCATTTCCCAGCACCCTGTCTTAGCACAATTCATTTTCCTTCACCGTAAATCAACATTTCCACAGGAGAATTTAGTTTCGGTCATCCTGCCCCGACTCCTGTTTGCAGAGCTCAGCGTTGCACACACTGGTGGCAGTTGGCTTGGCAAAACCCAAACAACACCCAGGCTGCACTGTGCTGGAGCATGGTGGTTCAAGGCTCGGACTTGTGCACTTTCTTGGCTGATCACTAGCGTTTGGCTTAGAATACTTTTGCTCAGATCACATTGGTTCATCTCCACTGATGCAGCCACAAGCCATTCCCACTGTCCTCTCCCCTTTCTGCTTTTGCTCCCTTTTACAGGGATGAAGTTGCAACCTGTTGTTGAAGCTTGGCCACTGGCTTTCTCCTGCTTGCTTTGGGGTCTGGCCCCTTTAAAACTACAGGTCACTTTGTGGTTCTGAATTCTGTTTGTTAAAGGGCTATGGAGTTTTACTTATGTTTCTTACTTATTGGTATTGTTTTGTAATTTGTTGTATTACAGTTACTATAGTAAGTGATGAAAAATGGTTGCACTACCCACTGGATGGTATTATAATAACAACTCTAGCAATGGTATGGCAAAGTAGGTGATTTTTCTGTGTTAGCAATGCAGCCTCAAGAATTAGAATTATTAGGCATAATTTAGGTTACTGTGTGCTGCTTCTATTTTAGTAGTAGATAAAATGTGAATTGAACTGGATTTGATGTTACCAGTGCTAGAATTTGTGACAATAGCTCTTTTAGTGTAATTTTACCACTTCATTATCAGTAACTCTTGGTTATGATGTTATTAGCCTACCAATTAGCCTTTTCTTAATTTGCGAAGGCAAAATCTGGAAAGTAATCCCAGGCAAAGGGATGACCCTGTACTATAGAATGATATCAATTCTATCCGACATGCAACTCTATGAAGTTGTGCAACCATTGATTTTCTATTAGCCCAAAGGCATGGCTGTGAGCATGCGTTGCACAAATTTTAGTGGTCATTCAAAATCAATACATCAGAGTATACAAAAGTTGAAGATTTTCTCTAATCAGTTACAGGTACACACAGAATGGGACCCTCAGGGATTCTTTTCCAGGTTGCAGAAACTTAGGCCATGGGCCAAACAAGTGTTTATTCTTTTTTAATGGGTTTAACAGTATTTCTTGTCATTATGCTATGTTTGCCTTGTCTCTTTTCTTATGTTTAGTGTGTTATCAGTTGAGGCCTTGATTGAGTTATGATGGTTATATTATTAATATGATTAGTGCTATTATTTTATAGAATAGTAATAGTTTGCTAATAAATTTAAAAAAGGGGGAATTGTGGAGTACTATTTGACGGACAGTGGGCATATTTATTAGAACATGCTCAAGTGATCTCTGGAGTGTCCTTGGAGGCCTGAGATGAGGAACAGCTGCTGTGTTGGAAGGTCGAGCAGCTACGCCTCCAGGTTGTGCTTTCCGGGACTGCTAACCACTATCTAACTGCAAGAATGCCTACGTGATGATATCCGCTGTCCAATTAGCAGTGTTGTAGCGCGCCATGCCTACCTGATGCTCTACAAATGTTGTAGTTGAATTGCAATAAACTAAGCACTACGCAATAACCATATTGGTACAGCGGGTGACTTCGGCGTGCGCGTTGCGACAGAGTCTCTCTGACATCCTTGGGTTGGCAGAGTGAGCCAAAATGATACACGCCCAGCACCCCTGGAGCTACCTGTGCTCTTCTTCCCATGGCTGACAGTCATTTCTAGTCCCTATCAGCCATTTAGCTTCCTCAAAGAGAAGAGCAGAAAGAAAAATCAAACTATCATAGAATCATAGAACCCTTAGAGTTGGAAGGGACCTCTGAAGGCCATCTAGTTCAACTCCCCTGCAGTGCACAGGGACTCCACACCTAGATCGGGTTGCCCAGGGCAAAGATCAGGTTGCAAAAATATATAGAGTCCTGAGTGGTCTGGGAAATAAAGTCAGGTCTTGGGCAAAAAAAACCCAAACCAAAACAAAAAAACCATAACAGCCAAAGGGTCCCTTACCTGAATCCATAATAATAATCCTTTGCAGATAGCAAAGGGGGTGAAAAATGAAGCTGCTTTTCTTGCAGCCAAAGACATCTCCTTCTCAGCCCTCAGTCTTACAAGTGTACGTGACTAACACCAAACACTCTCTGCCAAGGCAGCTGCTGTACTTGAAGGCTCCCGTTCTCAAAAATGTCACCGAGCATGAGCACATGGGTGGATGTGAAGACCAGGGGAAGCTATGATGCTCATCTCTCTCCTTACAACACAGACCACTCTATTTCCATCAGCTGCTATGGCAGAAAAAAACTTGGGAGCTGCTGCAGTGCCCATCAGTCACAAAAATTCTGCTGCACAGCAAGCAGTGCTCTCTGCGTATCCAATCCTCTTTGAGCCCCGGGTCTCCAAAAATGGCCGTTTCTTTGGCTTGGTGCACTCTTTGACCACCCAGAGCAGAAACAAGCGAGCTGGGAATACTACCTGCACCTCCAGTTAGGGCAAACCCTAAGGGCTTTTCTTCCCTGCCTGTCGTGATCCACAACAAGCAGCACGAGTTTGTACACAGCTGAGGCATTTCACCAGCCGGCGCAGCCATGTTGCGCAGCAGTGCTTCAGAACAAGCCTGTGCCTTTCTGGCCAGACACCCACGTTCTGCTGCTTCCCTGCTCTGCTGTATGTGTCTTCCTTTGCTCTGTGCCAGCACAGAGGAAGAAACAGCAAGTCCTGCAGTCTTTCTGGCAGCTGATGCAAAAAGCCTGCTGCAAATACAGCTCAGTTCACACCATGCCATTTACATACAAGGAGGAGGCTGGCTTCTCTTAGACCTTTGCCTGGCCCTGCAGCTGTAGCAATCAAAACCCTGGATACCAGGAGTGCCCTTCCTCAAAGCCTGCTTGGCTCTTGTCCTAGCAGTGCAGCAACCGAGGAGCTGCTTGTGCCTATCAGCCAGAAGCTGTTGTTGGCCCTGCAGCCTGTTGCCTCTAGATACTGCCAGAATGATGGAGCAGATCTTGTACCCTAGTAGGGGATACTCGCGCTGATCCCAAGAAGATTTCGTCCCTTTAAGGAAAAAAAACAACAGTGATGTAGGAATTGAATGTTGTTTCTGCATTAGTTTCCCAGTGTGACTGACAGTGAGCCAGTTCCCTCAGAGCATCCTGAGATATGCAAGACTTGATTCTTTGCAGGTAAACATGGTCCCTATGGAGGTTTGGGACAAGTTCTCAGCTTGGGGAAGGTCAGAGAAGATGCTGGGATATATCAACTTCTATCTAGTCTAACTGTGTCTGCTGTAACACATTCTGTAGCTTCAAAAGCGTTTGAAAATCACAACTGACTTTTAGTGGAACTGAGGATCTTGCAGACAAGCTTCGCTGTTACATAAAAGGATGTGCTCTGTGAAAGCCAAGGGGCAGGTAGGCACGGGTGCTGACCCCAGTAGACCCAGTAACTTCGTGCACAGATCAAAGTAAGGGAATTTAATTCTTGCCTTGGGGGGGTCGGTTGAGACTCTTGAGTCTGTGTGACTGAGATGCACTTCTAGTGCAAAGCGAGTTCAGAGTCCCGATCTGTGGTTCTGTAGTCCCGCAAGGGGCATGGCAGACAAAGCAGCTGCAGTGGTGAAAGGAAGAGTCTCAGGAGGGAGCTGTTGGTGTGTGGCACCCTGAGCACTTGACCAAGTAAGTGCTAGCAGTACACCCCTACTGAATCTGAGAATCAGAGCAAGGTACTCCAGAGGGACTGGGCCCTAAATCCGAGTATCATGGGTATGTTGTTTACTGCAGGAGCTCTTATGAGAGTCTCAGAAAGTGTATGTTAGAAGGGAGATGAGAAAGAAAAACAAAAGGCTAAGTTAATGGTTTCCACAGTGGATCATGCAGTGAAACAAAGAATGGGTAACAGAGAAAGGAACACAGAGGGAAGGTTGGGCCCTGGAAGGAGGCAGAGAGAGGAAGGACCCCAAGGATAAACTGTACTGGTTATTGTCACTGTCTTTGTGATTGTTAAATGTTTATATTGTGGAAGTGCTACCTAAGAAGCTGTTATGGGGCAAGGGGTCTAAAAAGATACCAAAAAGAGCCCCTGGTTATATTTTGGCTCACTGGAGGGACATTGCTGGTGAGCCAGGGGAATATTGAATAAGAAATCAGGAACATAAATGATGTAACAGGACCAGTTTTTATAACTGAGCATCCTAATTGTGAGACCAAGTGCTGGGTGTTTGTGGAAATCGAAGAACTGCATTGTTTGACTCGTGGCTTTTGAAGGGAGTGGGACAAACTGTTTTAATGGGATATGGAAGTGCCATTGAGGGTACAAATAGCTGAACTGTAAAACACAGCAAAAGGGTTAAGGAAAAACATTGTTTAAAGATATTAGAGTGAGCTGAGCAGGGGAGGGAAGCATCTCTGATCGCAAAAGCTGAATGGTGGAACCTGGGAAGTTAACCCTAGCAGACCCACTGCTAGGGTTAAATTGGTTAAATTGCAGTTAGGGGAGCAGGGTAAAGAGGTTTATTTTCTGGTGGGTATGGGTGCCTCTTACTCTGTGCTACATCAAGAATTACTACACGTAGATGATTTTTCTAACAGTAGTAGGAAGGAACTACTGCCCAACAAGAAAAAGCTTACTTTTTGGTACCAATTAAATACAGGGTGGGAAAATAAGTAGGAATACTTCAATTCTTTTATATGCCAGGTTCTCAAAAGCCATTACTCGGGCAAGACTTATTAGAACAAACGGATGCAGAGATTAAATTCAATAAAAATAGGAGCTAAGGGTCAAGCAAGACCAATTGATTGAAAATTTTAAGTCTGGCTTTAACACTAACTGTAGAAAACAATGTTGTACCCCCAGAAGTTACAGAAATCCTGAATCGGGTACACCCAGGAGCGTGGGCACCAGGAATGCCTGGAAGAGTCAAAAATGCAGCCCATTAGAAGTTAAAAGCAGGAGCCAGCCCAGTCAGGGTAAAGCAGTGCCCTTCGAGGATGCAAGACTGTAGAAGAAAAAATAATAAAGAACTTTTTGGAGTTGAAATTATTAACTGAATGTGAATTCAAATATGACACCCCAGTCTTGGGAGTGAAAAACCAGATAGCAAGAGCTATAGTTTAGTACAAGATTTGAGAGGGCAATTAATAGAATTATTGAAGATCTACACCCAGTGGTGGCAAAACCATACACTTCACTAACCAAGTTAAGGAATGAGTAGGTGGGGTTTACCTTCTGGATTGGAAGTACACCTTTTTCTGCCTGGTTTGGCCAAAGGAAGTCTAAAGATATTTGCTTTTGGATAGGAAAACCCCAATACAGGGAGAAAAAGATCCAATTAACCTGGACAGCATTACCAGGGTTGTAAGAACAGCCAAGTGATTTTTGAGAACCAGTCAGCTCGTGAGCCCGAGACTTGGGTTCCTCCATCCCAAGGTAGAACTTGACTGCACTACGTGGATGCCACAGTAACAAAAGAGGACGGTATACAATGGACTGTGAGTTGGCTGAATTTCTTGGTTATCAAGTTTCTTTATGGAAATTGGTCCTAAGGAAACATAATAAAACATACGGGGGGGACAGACACTACAACATATTTGCACGATCCTAGTACCAGGAACAGGGTACAAGTGGGACCTACTGGGAAAGGGAATCTTCCAGGGCAACAATGGCAAACTGATTTTTCAGAACTGCCAAGAAAAGAGGGGTTTTGTTACATGCTAGTTCTCACCCATACCTTTTCAAGGTGGCCAGAAGCATTCCTCTGCAGGACCAATAAAGCCAAGGAAATAACCAAGGTGTTGCTGCAGGAAGTAATTCCAAGGTTTGGGGATCCTGCAACAATATCCTCCAACCAGAGAGGTCATTTTATTGCAAAGGTTATTCAACAGGTCAGCAAGCTATTGGGAATAGATTGGCAGTTACACACACTGCACAGACCACAGGCAATCGGTCCGGTGGAAAAGATGAACTACCTAATTAAATCACAGGTTGTGAAACTGGGTCAGGAGGCTGGACTATGCTGGCTACAGTCATTGCCTTTGGCTCTCCTGAGGATCAGAATGAAACCTAGAGCCAAAGAGGGGTTAAGTCCTTTTGAAATACTGTATGGAAGGCCTTATGTTGTGCAAATGGGAATCGCTACCCAGTTAGGGAATGAGTTACTAACTGAATATGTGAGTAGTCTACAGAAACAGCTTTGGGAAATAGAGAAACTGGTTCTAGGAACTAGAGCCCGAGGCCTTGATAGTTTGATACATCATATTTGGCCAGAGACTATGTGTCTAGATCTCTTTCAGATTCACCCCTGGAACCAAGGTGGGAAGGTGGACTGGATGATCTTGTAGGTCTTTTCCAACCTAGCGAATTCTATGATTCTAAGGTCCGTTTCAGGTGCTGCTAACGTCCTGCACAACGATCAAAATTTAAGAACAAGCATTGTGGAGACATCGTACTAGACTCACCTTTAAAACTGCAAATCCAAAGACAGTAATATAGGCTCTTGTAATCGTTAGAAAAGTTAATTTGATAAGCACGGCTTTTGATGCAAATGCTTATGTAACTCTCGTGAAAAACATTGCAAAGTATACTAATATCAGTAACTGCTGGGGATGTGGGCAAGCCATTGATTTTAAATCCCCACTTCTTGGAGTTCCTGATGAATTTAAGGTGAGAAATCAAAGTGTTGCAGGGTTTGAGTCACTCTTTTGGTGGGTGACAATCAAAAGGAATGTAGATTAGATTAACTACATCTATTATAACCAACAGCAATTTATAAACTACACAAAGGGTGCAATAAAGGGAATTGTAGAACAGTTAAATGGCACAAGTTGGATGGCCTGGGAAAATAGGATCGCCCTAGATAGGCTAGCTGAAAAAGGCGGTGTGCGTGTAGTGCCAGGAACCCATTGTTGCACCTCCATCCCCAATAACACAGCTCCAGATGGCACAAGAACTAAGGCATTGCAAGGGCTTACCACCCTTGATGATGAATTGGCAGAAAATTCAGGAATAGATACTTCTACCACTGGATGGTTGGAGCCCTGGTTTGGTAAATGGAAAGGGGTGATTGTATCCCTATTTACTTCTTTGATTATAGTAGCAGGGGCCCTGACAGCCATTGGTTGCTGTGTTATCCCCTGTGTGAGGGGACTGGTACAGCAATTGATCAAGACAGCACTATTGAAGCAAACACCAATGGAGCCACCACTGTACTGGGATAAAATAATGATATTAGGGAAGATGGGGAATGAAGAAAGTGAAGAAGAGGAAGATGTCTATAGAATTGCACCACAGAAAAGAATTGCAGAAATC
Source organism: Numida meleagris (assembly GCF_002078875.1). Lineage (NCBI taxonomy): Eukaryota > Metazoa > Chordata > Aves > Galliformes > Numididae > Numida > Numida meleagris. Next base: position 2,209,600 of record NC_034414.1, on the reverse strand, counting down.
AACAACGAATAAAGAAGAAAGGGGGGAATTATAGGAATGGAATATTGTTTCTGCATTAGATATCAAAAAAGGGGCAAGTGGTCTAAAGAAGCAGAGCACAATGTATTTTGTAACTTGCCCTTAGAAACAGCTAGTTTGAAGAAGTAGAAATACCATATATTTCAGTAACATATTTTAGACATATAGTTGTTGAATTATGCGATTAATTCTCACTTGTAAAACTGTAGTAGTTGTGAATAGTATGGGAATAGTATTATGGACTAGAAAGCATGTTGTAAGGCTGTTCTCTTTGGATAAGAGACCCTCAGCAAAAGAAAAGCAGACTGTCAAACATCAAAGAAGCCAGAGCCTCCACACAAGGCCAGATTTTCTCATCCTGTGGGTACACTGGGATGCAACAGGCAGGCATCAGGATGCTCCCCTCTATCCTCCTTCCACACTTATCTCTATCCAAGGACGAACAGGTGTCCAGAAATAACGGCCGAGTGCTGAGTAAGCAAGTGTTAGAAGTTAATTAATTAGCAATAGACATGCTTAGCTAGCAACAATTTATGTTTAACTGGTATCTATATGTTTAGTTGAGCATCAGGAAGATTAGTGAACCTGAAGGACTCAGCCAATCAGGAACCAGGGGAGGAAAAGATCAGCATCAAGTAACAGGGGATAAAAGATGAACACTGCTTTCTGCAGGCGCTCCTGCTCGCAGGATGCCCGCCATTGCAATTGCAAATAAAATCTGCTATGATCAGAGATACCGTCCTGATCAATTATTTGGATATTTCCAGCATTGCCAGAATGATAGAACAGATCTTGTGCCCTGGTAGGGGATACTTGTGCTGATCCCAAGAAGATTTCATCCCTTTATGGAAAAAAATACAACAGCGAACAGGAAGGATGAGCAAACAGGTCTCCTAAATCCATCCTCATGGACAAAAATGAGGCCCATAAACCCATTCCTTCCATCTGAAACCTTGCCCACTGAACATTCATACAGAGAAATATTTTATTCCCCAGTGCCTAGTCAGCACCATAGAAACATAGATGTCCAGATCCACACCTTCGGATAGTGATGCATCCCTGCCTCTCACTGCAGGCAGTGTTACCCTGGTCTCAGGAAAACCACATTCCAACCTGACTGCATGCACTACAGTGTCAAGGACCATGCTTTTCCCAGTAAAATCACTTGCATCATGAGTTTTACGGACAGCTGAGCTCTTGGAGTCACCATGGTTGTCTCAAGGCTGGAGATCACAGTGCAACCTACAGCTGCTCTACGGCTGCACTCACTGCTTCCCTTTGCAGCAGGCTGTCAGTTTGCAAGCAGTGCACACTGCCTTGCAGATCTGCAGCCAGCTATGTTTGAACTCTGGCCTGCCTGTGCTCACTGTAGCAATAAAATAGCAAGGGTATTTTTGCTCCTCGAAACCAACAACTGCATGCCAGTCCCTACCCATGCTGGAAGATTTCCATGAGTACAGCAGCAGCAGCCCTGAGCTTTTCTGCTTCATAAACCTCTTGTTGCCTCAGCCCGTGAAATTGCTTCCTTAGCCAGAGCACAAGACTTTGTGGGGGCTGGTGCTGTGTTAGCAAGTTGAGCCTCATTCACCTTCACTGTACAGAGCTTATTTTACAGGTGAATTTATTTACCCCCTTTCTGCAACTTCAAGAGGGTTTAATTTAGTATAGAAATGTGCTTTAGTCACGGGTTGAATGCCAAGACCTGAGTCAGACCTGTCTATCCAAAGAGCTGCTTACTTATAGGCTGACGCTTATGCCAAAAACATCAGCTCTGAGGCTGAAAGAGAAAGGTCTAGATGCACATTTTGTCTCCTGTACAGAACTGGTCTGATTTCCTGCACCAGTAGCATGGCACAAGCAATGCCACTCAGATGCATACCTCTGCACACATTCCCACTCACTGGAGCCCGTCACGTTCCTCTATGTGACTCCATTTACATGTGTCAGGTGAAGTCGTCCACAGCTGCCTTTTTCTGGCTTGGAGGTACAATTCTTAGAAGTGTAACTACCAGGGGAAAGCTAAAGCAAGCTGGAGGAACCAGCAGATTCTATGGTGTTTTGGTTTCTTATTTTAAAAGGTATTTGTATTCAAAGCCATCATCTGTTGATTACTCCGTCCTGAGATGGGCTTGGAGGAGCTGTCGCCTTCCAAAATTTGTTCAAAGTAGTCTGTGCTGATAGGAAGCATCCTCTGCAACCAGTGCTTACATCAGCACATTGCACAGGATTTTAAGGGGCCAAGGAATCAGGCTCACAGGACCTGCTCTTGTCTCTGTCCATCACAGGCATACAGCAGTAAGGGGCAGAATGCCCATACAGACCTATTTCACCATTGTCTTGGCAGGGAAAATCTCACTGTAGAAATATTGTGCCATTTTCTGCAGTGCCTTGTGCTGGGACCGCAGCCGTGTTTGCTCTGAAGCAGCCCATATGTTCACACTGTTTCCCAGTGTGACTGACAATGAGCCAGTTCCCTCAGAGCATCCTGAGATATGCAAGACTTCATTCTTTGCAGGTAAACACAGTCCTTATGGAGGTCTGAGACAAGTCCTCAGCTTGGGGAAGGTCAGAGAAGATGCTGGGATATATCAACTTCTATCTTGTCTAACTGCGTCTGCTGTAACATGTTCTTCAGCTTCAAAAAAGGGCTGAAAATCACAACTGACTTTTAGTGGAACTGAGGATCTTGCAGACAACCTTCTCAGCATGGCCCTAGCAGGACACAGCCGAATTCATGTGCAAAATCCAGCACTTCCAAACCAGCCGGCCCCTTCCCAGGCTCCTGAGATTCACACGTGAGACCCACATTTCAATCCTGATTCTGCAAAAGATACTGAGCCCAAATGTTTCACAGCGCATTAACGCCCCGTATCTCTGGAGTACCAGTGACTGCTTTCAGGTTTCTTTGTGCTTACGAAGGCAGGAAAAGAAGGAAAAAAGGTCTGGTCTTAAGGATGCAGTGAATGGGGGAAGCTCCTTCTTTTTAACCCCGAAGAATAAATAAAGATGTGTTTCCACTTATCTGAAAAGGGTTCAGTCTTGAGGAAAGCCCGGGCATGGTGTTAGTCACCCTCTTGACATCCTGGGCACATCCTAGAAATGGGATTTTTGCCCGGGTTCTGTCATTCAGGATGCATAGCACGTACACAGCCTGCCAAGCGGGAGAGGATGCTGTGTGCGATACGTGACCCATGTTGTTAACACAGACTTGGATTCCTTCCGCTCCAAGAGAAAAGCAGCAAGCTAGATGCAGACCCCAGAGAGAGCATGAAGGAGAACGTGAGGAACCTACGGAGTTCTTGAAGTAAACCCAGCACAGCACAGCCAAGAGACATGAACTCTCAAGGGACAGATGCTCCTCTATTATTAAGAGATAGCGGGAAGGAGGACATGGCTGATGCTCGCCCTGTACCATCCATCCTGACAGAGAAGGGAACAAGTCACACATTTTCTGCTACATCTGTTGAATCTCTGCACAACTTCCTTTTCTCATACCCTATTTGCTCCTGGCTCATTGCAGGTAAATCATTCCTTAAAATGGATTTATCACAGCTCAGTGAGCCTCAGGCATTACATTTTCATTCCAGAAGTACAGATTGATAGTAAAGGGGCATACTGAGAGGCACCATTTTTCTGCCAGTGCCTTGGACCTCTAACTTGTGCACTGGGGCAGCTTTGCCCTGATCTGTTTTTCTAAACAGACAATTCTGCAATAGGAAAGAAAATCTCATAAAAATACTGTCCTGTGGTAGTTGTGAGATGTGCCCTTGGAGACTTACGCCCTCTGCTTTACATTGGGAATATTTCCACAGAGCTGCCTCTAAATCCCACGGAATGCTTCTCCCCGCCACACACATCTCTGGCATCTTCAGCATCTCCCTCCTTGCCTGGAGGCCCCTTCTGCCCTGAGCTCCGCTGCTTTGTTAGTGCAGGATGTAACAAGTGCTGCCGGTTCCTGTGGTTTTGTGGCTGATATGACACGTGTTATCACTGCTCAGCAAACACAGCCAAGTTATCAGTTACCAGGAGGCTCTCAGCCTTTCTAATCTAATTGCCCAATAAGGAAAGTTTGGCTGAGAGCTCCAGAGAGCATTTAACTGCCCGCCCTCCTGCTCCAGCCATGTAAAGAGAAGACCACTTTGCTCTTTCTGTTGTGGCAAGGCTAATTTATGGCCTTCCCACTCTCCTCTTCTTCATCTGAGTTTGATAAAACAGTGCTAACAGGTTTATAGGCAAGGGAAAGTCTCAGCCTGTAAGACTCTGTCCATAACAGAGAAAAGAAAATCAATGAATTAGTGAATCAGACCAGTGGTTATCAGCTAGAAAGTTTTAATATGGGGATAGCTTTTAAATTTACAACCTTATTACGCCATTCTTTCTCTTGGTTCATCTAAGCTTTGCTGCAATGCCTGCAAAATGTGAATATCCTAGTCCTGCCAAGGACGCATTTACATTCCACTGATTAGTGACTTCATGCTCTGAGTCTGTAAGAAAAGCCTTTTTCTCCCAGAGCTGACATTTGTAGACCACAACACGCTCTACCCAATAGTGATGGCACCTCCTTGGCTCTCCCTCAGCACCCCTATTATCCTACAGCCAGTGACCCACCAGCTTCCCCAGCACAAAGGCATTATGCAATAAATTCAGCTGTTTCCTCATGCTTTTTAAGCCCTTGAAGCGATCGGAAAGACCAACACAATGGAAAAGGCGTTACAAAAGAGGTGGAAGGACCAGCACGATAGCAAGGTGCTACAAAGGAAGGGAAGTAGATGGCTCATCTGTATCAGAAGATTCTGAGTTCACAGGGAAAAACTACCATCAAGAAGGGATCTCCAGCAAAAGAACCCTGTTCAGTGGCAGTCAACCCTTAAATGAGGCCGAAGAGGCCTCCAACCCTTCCAGTCACACAGTGAATTGCCTTCACCTGTGCTCCCAGGGCTGGCTGGGTCTTTCCTCCAGGTGCTCAATCACTGGTTCAGGCCATGGCTCAGCAGTTCCCATACAGCCTTTATGCTGCGCTCACATGTCATCCTCACTTTGTACATCATCCCAACCATCCAACCCCCCTACCTGATGATGGTGTGGGACATTCATCTCTGCCAGCTCTACTTCCCTTCCTCTCATTGCTGGATTTGAAGATTGGAGGGCTAATGTTGAACCTTCAGCCCCTGCCTCAGCTCACGCCTTAGCCTGGTGATCACAGTGGGTTCACAATGAGTTACTGGCCCTTTGCCTCTACTGGGCCTGCTCTTCTGTGGTTTTCACTGTATAATTCCGTTCCTCAAGCCAAATCCTAGCTGTAGCCCCAGCCTTCACATTCCATTTATGAACTGCTGGCAAACCCTCCCCCTTCTTGCTCTAGGAACCCCATGGGCCTTGGCTGTAACTCCTGTCAAATTGTTCTCTTCAGTCCTTGTGGCCAATGCACATTCACGCCTTGGTTAGTTCTGGCAGCCTTGGATCTCCCTGCAGAGGACTTTTACTTAGGATGACTCTTACTTTTTTTGTAGGATTTAAATTAGCAATTTTTCAGGTAGTTAGAGACTAACTTTGGCCTGCCTCTGGGTCAGTGAGAGCTGTGCTGGCTCCTGCATAGCCTGCTGGGACAAAGGAAAGCTAGCACAGCAGGGATGGTTTCCCTAAAACCAGTTTGATGGCTCTGGCAGGTTTCTGGACTGTTGTGAAGGTGATGATCAAAGCTGCAGATGGGAATAGGACCAGATATAATGAAAGACAGAAGAGCTGCTGTCTAACACATCCTTAATCTTGTCAGTTTAATGCATTCTGTATTCAGTTATGAATTTGCCCATTTGACTTCACCGTAACAACTCTAACACTACTCAAACCACAATACTAGTTTCACTGCTGGGCCCCACAGGATTCCAGCTATTCTGGCTCCTGCACAGTCCCCTGTGTTGGGAGGAAGACTCAAGCCAGCAGAACTGGCTGCAAACTGCTGATCCCTGCCTGTGCCAGTCTCATACCCACAGGATCTGTAGGACCCAGCAAGAACCATTCTGTCCTTATGGCACCAGTGCCAGTGGTTCAGTCTCATTCAGGGAATCACCCGTTGACATTTTGGAGAGGAAATTGACCAAATTTAACAGATTTCTTCTCAAGGGACTGAAGGAAATTCAGTTTTTTTTCTTTTTACAAACCTAACTCTAAGCCTCTTTATTTTAACCCTTCCTAATGTGCTTGGGCTGTGATGTTCCCCAGCCCTGCTGTCATGCTGTGGGGACTGCATCAGAGGGATCACCACCTGGCCAGGCTCCCAGACAAAGTTCACCTTGCTCAAGAGCTCACACAGGGACCAGGAATAGATGTCCAGAGAAAAGTAAGAACGCTGTGAGCACATATGATGGCTCCCCAAGTATTTTACATGGGATTCTGCAAGCGTGGTGTGGTGTGTCCTTTTAGGAAACCTCCAAAGAGCTGCTGTCCAAATATTTGCGTGGTCTCCTTTTGGACTTGGGTAAACCTTTTGCCTCCACGTGTCCCTTGGCAAGGTGTTCCGCAGATGGGAAAGAAAGCTTTTGTTACGTTGAATTTGGCTCCTGCTACCTTCATCTGATGGTTCTGGGGTCTTTAATTGATAGAAGCACTTGGGGCAAGCCATACTTCACGACTGTAGCTGTGGTCAGGGTGGCTCCCAGCCCCAAAGAGGGGACACAGAAAGCCCTTGTTCCAGAAGGAAACCGTGTCAAGTGAAAGTCCCAGAAGGCTCCCTGAAGTACTCGCTTATTTGCAAACCTAGTCACACACATGGGTACTGGAGATGGAAAGGCTAGGAGACAGGGGGAAAAAGGCATCTATCCAAAATGATGGGAATCGTTATGTATGTGTTTATTCAATTATTTTAGAAAGAAAAAAAAAGTTGTGCAAGAGAAGAATCAAGGCCAACATGGTTCAAATTATGACTGTAGCTAGGAGAAGGACCAACACTTCCAGCTAGGCTCTAGTTTGCCCTCTCAAATCATGATTTCTGTCCTGATGGAGTGTGGGTTATTGGCATTTTTTGGAGTTTTGTGATAGCTGAGTGTAGTGCTCAGCCAGCCAGACATAGCACAGCAGATGTCTGCAAGCACTTAGTGTACCTCCGCCCTTTCTCTCCACCCAAGGATTAATTATTGTTGAACTGGTTCTTTAATATTTAATTGTCACCTGTCTCCTCTTTTCATCTCCTCCCTTCTCAGGTGTCTCTGTGCCTCTTTCAGGTTCGCCTGTACGCCGTCTTTGGCTTCTTCTCCAAATCTGCTCCGCTCCTTCTCCCTGTACAAGTCCGTCTCCCTGCTGAGCCCAAACTGAACCCAGAGAACACCAGCACAGTGCAACGACACTGGAGTCCATGGAGAATCTTCAGTCCGGTTTAGATCTTGAAGCCAAGGTTGGTCTCTAGAGTTTGCTTTTGAGTTCTGCTAGCAAAGCGAAGTGAGATGGGCTGTTAGGTTCTAATTCAGTTCAGTTGGGATGAGAGGCCTGGAAAACGGCCACCGAGTTTGCCACTTCTTTCCTCCTGCATTAGTCCGGAAGTGAGTCATGTTGCTTCTGGCATAGCCTCAAAGCAGCCCTGTGTCAAACAAGTTGGACCCTGCAAAATCCACAAGGTGCACGTGATCATATTATGAACCAGCTGGCTCTTGGCTTGCTCGTTTGCACCTTGCACACTGCAAGTTGTAGGCCATCGGGTCGCCCATGTCCTCCTAGCTCTGGGCTGAAGCCATGTGCTGAAAAGGAGAACCACCCTTGGCCTCTGCTGATGACAGCTTGCACCCAGGGTGAGCCGGCTGCTGTCTGCAGCTCTCCCTGCTTTCCACAAGGACTGCATTTTCATAAAAGATGAAGAAAACCTGTCTGACTGGCTGTTCCGGCCACTTGCCCCATCTTGGCGTCCTTCCCAAGGCTGGCCTGCATGCGTCCTACATCTGAAGGCTGGGGAAGCAAATGGGGTCAGCAAACCTGCATTTGGTCCTGCTGTGCATGTCTGGAAGTGGGAAGAGACCAGGTCCTTTTCTTGTAGTTCTGCTTACAACTACTTCAGAGACTTTACAGCGGAATTACAAGTTTTCCAGGAGTGGAAGATGTCAAGTCAGGTTGTGAGATCACGAATTATTCAAGGTGACATTAGACGCTGGTAGGCTGAAATCTTACCCACAGGATGTGCAGCAGCAGCCTGCAGGCTGGGGTGATGTGCAGGGAGGGGGAGAAGAGGGGTCAAACAGAGCTGCTTTGCACATTCGGAGAGGTTTCTCTGTTACGAGTGGTATCACTGTGTGAAAGCAATTGCTTTTATATCCTTTAACTATCTTCGGTAGTTTTCAGTTTCACTGTATACTGATGCATTTCGAAATTAATGTCTCAGCAGTCCTTTGATCCCGACGCGTCTTTCCAACTAAAGCCCATTTGAAATTTCTGGCTCGCACCTCCTCCCAGTCTAGGGAATATGCTGACCTTTCATCTGGCTGGCTTGAGGAGCCGCCTAACTCCTTTCTATCCTGCAGCTGCAGCTGGCCAGAGGGCCAGAGCCAGCAGTGGGCAAGGGAGGCAAAGGAGGAGCTTGCTTATTGCAAGGAAAGTTTGCTCTGTGGTTGATATGAAAGATGCCTCCAGGCTGTCAGCAACCTCCCCTTTGATAATCTGCATGTTCCTATCCCTCCCTGCATCCAGCAGGACTGGATAAGGGTTGCTGATTCCACTCAGGAGCCTCGGGTGGCATGATCTGAGGGCTCGCTGGTGCACGTGGCAGCACACAGGAGCGCTTCAGAAACTTAGCGACGCAGCTTATCTGCAGTCCCAATGCACGATATACAAGCAGCCTCCCGGAGAAGGCAGAGTCAACTCCTTCTACAGTGGGCTTTTTTTAGCAGCTGGCTCCCAGCTTCTCCCAGCAGTTACCGAGTGCCATCTGTTGACTAAACAGCGGTCATGCAAAAAATGGAAGGGAGCCAAGGTGAAGATGGGCACAGTGCACTTGGGAGAAGTGTCAGCATGGGACTGAGTGACTCTGGAGGAGTTTCACAGAGTGCAAAAGGAAAAAAAAAGGGAGGGTTTCAAGGCAAGGTGGTTTCAGCTGCTGGAAGGGCTGATAAAAGGATGCCAGGAATACTTCTTGTGACAGTCTTGTTTGGGTTAATAGAGGGATCAGATTCTTTGCTTCAAACTCCGTGTAAGGCAGGGAGATGGAGAAGAGACAACCAGCCTTACTGTCAAAATGCGCAGCAACACAATCTGCAATCTGCTAAATGCTGTCCTGGAGCTGAGAGATTGTAGACTGCTGCGCTCAGCCAGAGAAAGGGATTATTTCATAGCTGTGAGCACAAAATGGACAGCTCGTTCCTCTGATGTCCTTATTTTGCCCCAGAAAATCTCTGGCATACTTTGCCCTGAGTGGAGAGCGGGGCCTCTGTGAGGGCAGCTGGAGGCTAAACTTAAAGGCAGTCAGTCAAGCCCCTTACTTTCTCTTGATACCTCCAGCTTTCAGGCTTTTCTGAAAGCAAACCTCTGTCCATCGCTGGGGCTGCTCCCTCAGAGGGTGCTGGTAGTTAGCAACAGCTGATACGTCCCCTTTCCATAAAGTGGACACCACAGAGCCGATCTAGAGTGTCCATGCTGGGTCCTCCCCGTGGCTTCTGTGCTGAGTAGGCTTTAGAGATGGAACAAACCAGTCCACAGCAGCCAAGCTACAATAAACAGCTCAGAACGAGGTCATCCTGCTTATGAAAGGTCTTCTGGCGATTTTAGAAGAGTAAAGGGATTACCATGGGGGTGGTGGACAGATTTCTGCATGAGTAATTGGCCTTTTTCCTCCAGACATCCTTACTGTCCCACGCGGTTGTAATATGCATTCACTCTCTGAAGTACTCCATCCAGTGCTGGGAAACAGCTGCCACCGACTGCCTGAGAGCATTTGTGTGCTTCAGGCAGCAAGGTTGGTGTGCTCATGTGAACAGGTTTCAGAGTGTCCTGAGGTTCTGTAGGGCCACCAAAATGTCCCGTATCCAGCGCACCCCTCTCACTGTAACAGGAGACTGGGGACCGTCTCTGGCTCCCCTCCTTCCTGGTGGGTTTTGGTGCTCCCCAGGGGCAGGGTGGCGGTTCTGGAGGACCAGACTTACCTGGTGGTAGGCATGGATCCCATGGGAAGGCATCACTGTTTCCAGGAATGATACACACGTTAAAGCAAAGCAGAGTTTTTGGCAGTATGGAGCAAGACCTGAAGCTGAGGATGGCTCTGGTGTTACTGAAGCTCCTTCTGGCCGTAACACCATGTATGAACAAACATATGTGCATGCATATAACCCTCTTTCCTCAAGCCTGAATCCAGAGGCACTGCCTGGGAAATGCTTTAAATTTCCTTTCATCACTGTAGTAGCTACTAATTAATGTGGGTCAGTCTTTCCCTCCAAGCACTTTTGCTAAGCCATGCTTCCTCCTCCTTTACTCCTCTAGTAGTCCCGATCTCCAGTATTTAGAGCTAAGTGGAGAAGAGGGGCTGGATTCAAAGTTACTCAGAGTCTTTTGAAGGCTTCCCTTGGACCTTGCTGGATTTGGGGTCGGGCTTTCTGGATTTTGTAAGTGGTTGACCTATTTCAATGAGTAAGAGGGGTGATGGACCAGCAGCGGGCCTGCCGCTTCTTCACGCTACAGTATAATAACAGAACTGTTACTGAATTTGGGGTGGGTGGTAGACCTTGGGCAACAGAATATTCCCATGTTCTTCCAACTCCCATTCACCTCTTGCTGGATCTTGGAAGTTGAAGTCACATTTCAGCCTAGAGGAAGGACATAGCATGTGGCCAGGAGGTGGTCTGAGATAAGGATTTGAGTACAGCAACCCAAGACACAGCAGCTAAATGCTGCCTGTTTCTCCATGGCTCTGCTGGGGTGATCTTGGCAGCTTTCAGCTGAGGGCTTCCTGAGGGTCCCTCTCCCTTGACCGTGTGCTTTACGCCAATCACAGGGCTGGCCGTCAATGTCCACCCCACAGCATCGCTTCTCCTGAATGAAAGGCTCATTTTAAAAGCGGAGAAATAATTCCCAGAGAAGACTGAAAAGAAAGAGGAAAAGGCAAATCTGGCACTTGTTTTTCCCACAAAGATTCACGCGTGTACTCGCGGTGACAAGATATTCAGGACCGCAGATATTTCCCCGGTCCCCCGCCAGGCATGCAACTGGCCATGCATAACAAATAACACGACCCCATGAATGGCCACGAAGCGAAGTCAAGCTGTTTGCCTGATCCATTTTTCATTGTTCGCCAAGCTTTTCCCACTTTGAACGAGGGCTTGTGGCACATCAGGAAGTTAAAAGGAGTCGGGAGGGGGGGAGAAGGGGGAGTGTTTCTTTTAAAAAGAGAGTCAGATTGGAGAGGAGGACACAGGCACTCAAAACCCTGTCTGCGCTTGGTATATTAGGCAGCCAGCGCTCTTGGCTGGGAGCCCAGACGAGGCTTTTGTAATCAAAACATGATCTTGTATGCTGTGCAACCAGTGCTGAGAAAGGCCGTCTGATGGCTCTCCTCTTTTAGCTCTGCGCTGGAATCCGCCGGGCTCTGCTGCCGATGTCTGACATGCACCGAGCGGTGAGTGCCGCCTTTGTGGGTCCCAGGAGGGCACGGGCAGAGGGGTCCCTCCCCATAGAGGCCCTGGAACGACTTGTACTTGGGGTGGCCTTTCGCTGGTTGGGGCTTTGTTATTTTTATTTCTCGCCCGCCTGCCGGCAAGCACCGGGAGCAAACAAACACTGCTGCGTCATGGGGGGGTGCCAGGGGGTGGGTTTGGGGTGCCGGGCTTTACGCGGCGATCGCCAGGGCAGGTTGCAGTGGCTGCTTCGGGACAATGTACCACCTGGGTGGGTGGGAGGTGGGTATGGATAACGGAGACCCACGGGGTCCTGGACGTTGCCTATCCCAGCAAGGGTTGCGGCTGTCAAGCCAGAGGATATTTCTTAAAAAGAGCAGATACGTTTGCTTATGCTGAAAAGTGTTAGTTAAGGTCCCTGCTCCTCTCTTCTCCTCCCTTCCCCCCCCCCCTCCACCTTCTGTCTCTCTCTTTCCCACCCTTGCTGCCTCTGAGGTCTCTCGCTGCAGAAGCAGACAGCTGTAGGAGCTCGCAGGAAAATCCTGCACGCAGCGCCAGCCGTGGGTGAGGCATCCCTCCAGCCCCCGGTGAGCTGTGCAGCATGCGCGTGTGCCACCGAGGAGCGGGGGTACGGCACAGCGAGGTGCTGGCATTTCATGGAAGCGCCAAGGCGCTTGCTTCCCATTTCTCATTTGGTGCCATTTTATTTGTGACAGAGAGAGGCCTCTCCTTCCCTCTGCCTCGCTCTCTTGGAGGCGCTGGGCTTTCTGATTCAAAGCCATCGCGCGTCCGTTCTGCCAAAGCCATTTGTAACTCTCCTGTCACCGTGACATATGGGCACCTCGCTTCCCCGGAAGAGCTTCATTCTGGGGAGGGCATGCTCTTGCCACTTTTCAACCCCAAGCACCGGCTTCAGCAGGGGCTGGGGTGACGGCTTCGTTCCAGAAGCAAAGAACAGGGCATGTCCTCGCTATCGGCTGGCTGCTGAGCTAACGCTGACTTGGCTGAACCGTACAATGGATGAGCCCCGGCCATCTTTTGCTTGTTAAAAGAGAAGAGCACAAATACAATCTCTACTGGAATGTTTAAATTCTTCCTGAGCATGCAGCTCTGTCAGCCCTTGTTCAAAGCAATCTGAGGATGAAAGGGGTGCGTTTGAGGGCATGCACCACTTTGATCCCACCCTCAAGCAGCCAACACCCCAGCATTCAGCAAACACCGAACCTGCCAATTTAGAGCTCACAGAATAGCTTCTGTTCTGGTAAACACAGGAATTCAGCTTTAATCAGGCTTGCAAAATGGCCATGAAAGTGTATCCACCCACGTGTACAATCTACTCGTCTGTCATGTACCTGAATGATAGATGGCAATAGGAAAGCGCATTTCGTTCTCCCGCAGACCTCCTTGGCAAAATCCCATTGTCCAGCAGAAGGACGTGTGGGTGAATGCGGGGTTTAAACATCCCTGTTGTTCCACCTGGACACGAATGTGTCCCTGTGTCCTGGCAGAGCAGCCCTCACGAGGGCTGTTAAATCAGCGCTGATAAAATACCGTCATGGTGATACGATTGAAGATTGTGCAAACTGGTTTTCCTGCCTTCCCCCTCTCTGGTTGGTGACAACATCCGCATCCATCCCACCCCCTTCTCTGTGATGGTATCACACTTTCAACTTTTAGTCCTTCTCTCCAAAGAACATTGTGTAGGGAGATTTCTGCCCCTGTCTGTGGCCCAATTCTTTGCAGTGATGGTCAAGTTCAAGCACGAGTCTTGCTCGATCAGAGCTGAAATGTCATTAGCTCTGTTCTTTCTCATGTAAAGCCCTTGAAAGGAATACCTGGCATTGCTGGGATGCATGGTGATTCAGCAGCTGGATCCCTTCCTTTGAAAATGAGTGTTGGCCGCGTACAACAGCAGATGATTTGCAGTCCTGGTTCCCAGGAGTCCCATGACATTTTTGGAAGAGCGGTGATGCTAACCTCTGGCTAAATTCCCATGTGCTACCTACGATTATTTTCTGCACTGGTGTGGGTCACCAGGAGCCCAGTTTGCTGCTTCTGCACCAGCACAGGACAAAACCACAACATTTCCACCCCCAAAGAGCCAGCAGATCAATTGTGCCCTCATTCTCACTTGGTGTCCATCTCCCAGGCAGCCAGAAACCTTATAACACAAAGGAGCAGCTCAGCTCCTGCAGCTCAGCTAAAATCCCGCTTTCTCAAATGGTCGCAGCATATTCTTGTGCATTTCTCATCTTGGAGGAGTGCTGGTAACTCCACTACACGAGAAACAAGAAATTGGGGCTCAGGTTCACAGTGCCTAACTTCTGCCTCATCTGATGTACAGGCATGCTGCAAACACACACATCTTCAGGAGGTTGGAGCCTGTGTAAAGCACTGGGTAAAGGGCACGAACAGCTGGCAACACAGAGCAGAGTCAAAGGCTTTCCTTCCCCTGGGCTATTGCTCTGTGGTTTTACTCTATGTCTTCAAGCCTTGGGCTTCTCACTTTGTTTTCACTCAGTTGAAGAAGCTTTGTTTGTCAGCACCTTCTCTGGACCTCACCACTCCAATTTTTCCTCTGGTGACCTAATTAGGACCAGGAAAAAGGTAGGAATGCAGGAGAAGCCCTCTCTTCCCAGGAATTAGCCTTGCAAGTCCGCTGGCTGGCTTGAGGTGGGCCCCAGGGCAGACTGGCTGACATCACAGGCAGGAAGGCACCAGGGCATGGCGAGCGTCAGACCCAGATCCTGTGACCCAGCGGCCGCGACTGGACCTTGACGTATCCTTCCCTGACGGAGGCTGCACCTGCCATGTTGTGATTAATGAAGGAAAAAAACCCTCCTGCCTGTGCAGAAGCTCTTCCCAGCCTTTGCTGCTCTGGATTTCAGCCGTGAGGCTGATAGGATTACTGGGGAAGATGGTTTTGATTCAAGAAATGTCAATCAATTCTATTTGTGATTAAGCTTCTATTAGTGTCTGATTCTGGTTTTCCAGTCCAGCCCAGCTTTCCCAGAAAGCCCAGCTTTCTCCCAGCAGGTCCCTCTCCGTGCCCTGGGGGCTAACTGGGAGCCAAGGTGCTCTAAGGCAGGCTCTGATGCTGGTCCTGAGTGATCCAGGCTAGGGATGGGACCAGGACTGTGGTCTCGGCGGCACTGGAGCTGCAAGGAGGCAGTGCTGATGCAGGTGGGCTGTGCTTGGGCTCCAGCCAATTCATCAGTGTGTGGGCAGACTGATGCTACGTACCCAGAGGATACAGGCATGCACAAACCTCTTCACCATGAGAGCCACCTCTAGCTGTAGTGTGATGGATGATGGTTTTGTTACTTCATGCATTAAGTGGTGCCTTAACTCCGGAGCCTACTGGCGGCCATCAGTGTGGGCCATTGCTTTTTCCACTCGTTACCTCATTGCTGAACAAAAAAAAAAAGTGTTACAGTAGAAAAGGTCAACTCCGTCAGGAAGAATTCCATTTACAAGATGCGGTGTCCCTTTAGATGGAGGTCTGAGGGGGGAAATGGTGGGAAAAGACCATTCGAGCTCCCCCCACTATCCAAGCAGAAGGATCAGGTTTGTGTCCTGTCATTGTGACGACCAAGAAAAGCTTTGCTCCTAATGTTTTCAGGATGCCACTGTGGATGATGCTGTGCTAAGGAAGAAAGAACAGAAAGATGTTGAACTTGATAAGAAAATCCTGGCTCTGCGGAAGAAGAATGAAGCACTTATACGAAGATACCAGGTAAGACTGCTTGATTCTTATCTTCCTCAGCTCTGTTTTGGAGTCCTCACAACTCACAGCATGAAGAAGATAGTCAGCAGTGGAGGAATGACTTTGTTAGATAACATTATTACGTAGGAAAGTGTTTGGGGAAGGTCAGCCAAACTCTGCTCTTTGCTACAGCTCCTCACATTAGCAGCCAGGCTCACTGATGCTTCCCTGCCGGCTGCAGCACTTTTTCTCGCCCTACTCTCCCATCTGCATCACAGCTTTCCCATCTCTTTGTCTCATATACACTGACTTTGTCCCCTCCTGTCCTTCCAGGTGCCTCATACTTTTTCTCCTGGATGAACAGAAGGTTGCATCCCTGAGACATGTGATAGCCTTTGTCTTCCCTCTTGCTGTTCTCACACATCCCAGGGCAGTGGTATGGGCTGAAGCTTGTCCCAGGCCAGTCCCAGTGTTTCTGTGGAGCTCAGAGGGGAGAAAAACACCTCTTGTTTTTCTGGTCCTGGATTGATTGGCTTTGGCCAAGAAAGCTTACCCAGCGACCTGCACGAGATATCCAGCCTGGCTGGTAGGAACTGTTAAGTGTGACATTATGGTAACTTGGAGCTCTCTTTAGGTTTGCAGACTAGGACAGCCTGAGGGTAGTGCTGGAAGAAGGATCCCCCCCTGGCTTGCTGGAATATTCTCCTGGCTTTTCCAGTCACCACTTACTTGGCTTTAGGGGCTGCTTAACATTTGCTGGCTGGCTGGGCAGCCTTGAGAACGGCAAAGAGCATGTTTTGTGTCTTGGACCAAGAGCCAAAAGGCTCAGCGGTGCTCTAGGCTGGGCCTTGCTTAAAAGGCTTATTTCTTTTGATACCAGAAGAGCCATTCTGAACATTTTTGGTGATAGCAAAAAAATGCGATCTAGTGGAAATCTATGGGACGAGTTGAATGCGACAAGCAGACAGGGAAGAGGAACTCTCACTCCCATATTAAATGTTACCTACCTACCTACCACTACTTGGCTTCAAGAAGAAGCTGCCTAGTAGATAAGCAGATGACATCCAGAGATGGCAGAGCAGATCATTGGCCAGAGATGATGTCCTGACCCCAGTTTGGCACAGGGACCCTGGCTTCTGTGCAGAGCCTTCTCTTTCTGCAGGCCAGGTGTGTCCCAGCCTCTTCACACGTACCATCTGCCTGTCACCCATTCCAAGGGCACACGGATGGGTCACAAGTTGGTCCATTTTCTGTCAGAGCTGGAGTTGTGTCCATATAGGAAAAAATCCAAAGAGGAACTTTACAAAATCTGCGGACAGCCAGGTACAGGCCGATGATAATAAGGATATATCTGTTTCAGGAGATCGAAGAGGACAAAAAACGAGCTGAGCAGGAGGGAATGGCTGTTACCTCCAGGAAACCCAAGCAAGATGGACTCACTATTACCATCACCAAAGCTCACAATGTAAGTGGGTGAATGCCTCTTCACCACAAGCCGCCACGAGCTTCAGTCCTGCCTCCATGAGCTTCACAGTGCCATTGCTGAAGGAGACAACTTCCAGAGCAAAACTCTTTCAGGCATGGAACGTAGCTCCTAAACATTCCCATAAGGGTGTAAAAGCTCAAAGTGCCCAAAGTGTTGTCTGCCGATCCACTCGTTTCCAGCCGTGCCCAGGCACCTGTACCCAAGCATTCAGAATGAGCAAGCATGCAAATAAGTGAGTGAGTGAACAGTTACGTTTGGCCCTGGATGGACCCATGTGCAAACATGTAGGCAGAACATGGAAGCTGGGTATGTGCCACTGGAGACATCAGGAACACATCTGAAGATAGCTGTAGGCTGGGTGAAGTCACGGTCTCCTTAGGCTTCATACTTGCAGTCAAGTAGCCCTTAGTTACTTGGGGGCTTTGAGGCAAATGCTGCAAGTCCCAGGCATCTTTTCCAACTGCATCAAACCTGTGTGTGACAAACCCTACCCTCCCCTCCTGGCAGTGTGTGGCCTGGTAAATCACCAGGCCAGGTCTGTGTCAACCCCTGGGGGAAGCCCAAAGCCAGACCGGGCTGGCCCACCTTCCTTCTGCGCCATCAGCACTCCTGGCTTGTTAGATCCAGGCTAGTGCCTTGCTTACTTTATCATGCCCCAGCCCTTGCTTTTCTCTGGAGGTGCTCTGTTGCACACATTTTTCTCTCATACAGGACCTGAAAGATGCAATTACCCAGACTGAACACTATGGACAAGATAGCCAAGCCCTCTCGATGGTGAGCACCGACCCTCAGGAGCCATCCTCTTGGCTTCCCAGGCAATCTCCATCAGGACTTAGACTTTTCTGATCTAACCCAGAGCGCTGCAGAAAGAGATACAACTCTGGCACTTTAGTCTGAAATGTCAGATTTGTAAGTGCAAAGGATTTTCCACACCCTCTGTAACTGTGGGTTTTGCTGCTGAGCAGACAATGAGCCCCTTGTTCTGTAGGAATGCCACAGCACAGTGCCGTGCACAGAAAGCTTTCCCAGGGCAAGGCCTACCGTTGCATCACTGGTCTGCCCTGCTTGTGTGCAGGTGTGTTTGGGGAAGGGGAATGCACTGGTGAGCTGAGGGGCTTGGATTTGCTAACAGAAGTGCTTCATTTTCCAGGACAAAAGGGTTGTGAGTGAGAAAAAGAGCCCCTGTCCTGTGAGCACTGCATTTGGCACTGGCAGCGAGGAAGAGGAGGAGGAGGAGGAAGCAGATCATACGTTCACATTCAGAATGGGGAAGAGGATGCAGCTGGCTGTTACCATGGACAACAAAGCCAAGGTGAGCAAGGAAGAGGATTCCTGTTACACTGAAGTCTCCATCTTACAAAGGGGCTTCTGTTCTTCCTCATCTGAGCTTTCTGCTCAGCACATCCCCTGATGTCTCATCTCTGAAGGGAATAATTCCCCTCTTACTCCTTTCCTCTCATTTCTTGACCCCTCAGCGCAGCCCCAGTCTTCAGCTCGAGTTGCCACGCTTTGTGTTTTCCTCCCCATGTCTGATTCACTGGAATCAGCCCCCAAGCCTTGCTGAACCTCGCGGTGGTTCCATCCAGCCCTGCACAGCCCTTTCTGAGACATCAGTCATCTCATTGCTCACTTGGGTCCTCAGCATCCCACTGGTTTAACTCTGTCACCGTGCCTGGAAAGAGGGCAAAAATAAGGGAGAATTCAAACAGATTTAGCTGCAGTGCTCCCCAGCTATTCCCAAGAAAGCAGTGATGTTTAGCAGTAAAAACAATGCAATTTCTCCCCATTGCTCTATCCCAGAGAGTTTTAAATGCAGAATAAAAACTAGAATTAAAAATCTTGTGAAACAGCAACAGTAATTGAAAAGGATAACCCATTTTTTTTTTCCAATGCCATAACATTCCTGCTGGGGTGCTATCAATCAAGCAGTCTGTTCATCTAGGTGTAGTGATCAAGGGATCCTCGTGGCATATCAGTTTTGTCAGGAAGGAATTTATGAAAGTTTGGCAGTTATAACTAACATAAGTTTGCACTTCTGTTTGCTTCACCTCTGGAATATCCCAGAGGACCGACCTTGTTCTTGCTGGAGTTATTGGGCTTGGCCACTGAGATAAATAGGAGCAAGGATCAGAAATGCCACCTTCACTGGAAAGCTGTAATATCTGCATGCACAGATGCACCCGTGTGGGAGCTCAGGGAAGCTGCTCTCTAGTTAGTGAGTCTCTGGAGCGAGATTGTTGCTGCAAGTCGTACTTCTTCTCACCACGTAATGCATTCCACAAGAGTACAAGAAGCAATGCTATCCATTTATCAACGCTCAAAAGATAGCAGTGAGATATGTGGAGATGCAACGCCAAGATGAGCACAGCCCCTTTTGTGAGGACCACGTCGGTGTGAAGGGGATATAAATCCTCAGCCGCCAACGCCATAGGGGATGAGATCAGCCCATTCCTTTTCACAGCAGCGCAGTGAAAAGGAAGCAGTGGCAGCAAACGTTGCTTCCCTGGAGCCTCTTTAGGCACAGCAACAGGCTCGGCCCACAGAATCAGAGAGGGCTTTTTTGGAGGGAGGTCCAAGCCAAAGACATTTCCCAGGGTAATGAAGTGAAACCTCACCCTTCCTGCTGCTCGGGAGGTTTAGGGTAGGAGTGCAGAAAGCCTTGGCCGTAAACAAAAGGCAGAGAGCCATTTACTGCATCTGAAGCAGCTTGAAAGTATTTTTCCAATTTCATGCCTTGAATGCCTTTTAATTTTTGTCTCTCCCTGACCTAGCTACCATTTCTTTCCATGAGGAGATAGGCCACAATCACTGCACCATTACAAAGTCATTATATGTTGCCTTGAAGGAACTGAATCATTTTGGAAATAATGTACCTTTCAGAATGAATTTTCAGGAGAAAGAGACCGAGGTCTCTCATTTCCTTCATTCCAGATAGATAGCCAGTAGCATGAACATCCCCTTCAAACAAAATCATATTGCACAAGAACCAAACCACCTTCTGATACAAAAGAAAGAAACGCTTTTTTCCCCCTTCGAATAGAGGGCACATAGAAATCTAACCACCTTCATTACCAAGGGAATTTATCGGTGAAATATTTGAGAGTTTCCTCCGAGGTTTCTCGTGGCCGTGTAGCTGGGGGGACACGACTTGGATTGGAAGCAATTACATTTGCAGAATGAAAGGCTCTCGCAGACAGCCTGAGCCCCCCGGAGCCCTTTCCTAACCTACCGCTCAGAGTTCAAGTCCGGGGTGGGGATTTATATTCGAGCAGAACACTGGCAGCTAAATCATCTTGCTGCCTTAAACTCTGCATCGGTGTTCTTCAGCCCGGCCATTGAAGAGACCTCTGAGATTTTTCTGCTGGAAACACAGAGCTCTGTAGGAACTCCCCATACCTTCTTTTTCCTGACAGCTCCTCCGATGGGCATTTTTCACACTCCCTTTGCAATCTAGGGCATGCCTCTGACATCAGAGGGGCACTTCTCAGTTTACAGTCTCCCACCGAACCGCTAGGAGGGAAGCAATGCGGCTGTGTGTGCCTGCAACTAAAGAGCTAGCGCCAGAGTCTCAAATCTCAGGCAGGGAGAGAGGGAGCAGGGACGGGCTCTGCCAGCCACTGCTTTCCATGCGGGCCCCTCTCTTTGTTCCCGTTGGCTCTGCATAGGCTCTTTCCTCATCTGACATCCTTCGCTTTGGGAGCTAGCCCACTGACGGCCAGGATTTCCCAACGTGAGACAAGTAATCTAGGAAATCACCGATAGTCTTAAAATAGTAAACGAGCAAAAAATGTGTTGGCATGTTAAGCAGAACGCGCCTTCAGGCAACCCATCTTAGCTAAAAGGAACACGCGGAGGGAGGAGGAAAAGATATTTCCTAGAAAAGCCAGTGGTCTCCCACTCTGGTTTATGCCTAGCTCTCACAGCTCTGCTAAATAGGTATTTCCTGCATCAGCCCCTCGGGCTTCTCAGCCATCTGCTCAATAAACTGCAGGGTTTAATGGCTTTGCCGACGTGCCAGCTTTCCTACTGTGACTTTTAGTATCTAATGGCCTGTAAATCCAGTCACACACTTTGGAGCATCAGTCCCGTTCACAACATACAAGCTCCTCTGCACTGTTTTTTTGGGTTTTTGTTTTTGTTTTTTTTTTTTAAGATTCCAGGTAGAGGCCTTGCTGTTGTCTGTACAATATCCCTCCTCAGGAAGGACTTTCCCAGGTAGCAAGTGACGAAGCCAGCTTTCAACCATACCCACCCCGTGCTCAGCATCCCTGGGAATGACCTTGTGACCACGTTGTTTGTTCAAAGGGCAGGTCATTGCCACCCAAACACCTAAAAGAGCTCTTGCGTGTGGCTAGGATTAATGTTTGAGCTTGCTATTACATTAGCCTGCTTGGCCATTGCTGAACTTTCTTTCTTACTTAAAAAAACCATTAACTAGTATGCTAAGCATCTCATTTGGGTTCTTTGTTTAGGGCAGGGCAGCACAAATCTCCAGTTCATTAATTAACCTCACCAGTACAAACTGAGATTACTGTATATTCCTGCTCAGGGCTTAAAGGAGGGACGATGTATTGCTTTGAATGTCCCTGGAAACACAGGGTTATACCCAGAGCAAAGATATTTCCTGGGAATAACAAAGTAATGCACAGCTTCAGCACCAAAGTAACTACCAGGTTTGATCAATTGAGAGCTTCCAAAGCAAAGTCAGACTGTATTTCCAGCCTCTGAATCATGCTAGAAATAGGGCAGGGAGACAGGACAGCAAGCAGTTCAGTGCCTGTTCTGCAAGGCATCGCATATCCCACTGCCTTCAGAGGTTCCCAGCAGCTCTCAGCTCTTCCCCGGATACATTAGTCATGCAGGATTCAGCCTTGTTCTGAAGGTCTAAGCTGAGTATTTCCTGTGATTCCCAAGACCTCTGCTGTTACAGTGGGAGAATGCCATCTCTGTTTGCCTCCTGAGGAAGCAGCAGTGCATTGCTTGGTCTGCAGAGTTGCTCAGTGGCAGTGGGCAGCCTCCTTGGCTTGAGGGTTGATGCCAGCGAGGCAGAAGCTGAGGAAAAGAAAGAGATTCTTTCACAGAACATTTTTTTTTTTTTTTTAAAAACAGATCGCCTTGGGCCATTGCCCAGATTTCTTTATGGAGTCCTCCTCGCAACAGACATAAGCGAGGAACAGGTTTTAAGAGGAAGACAAGCTGTAGTGGGGAGAGAAAACAGAGAAAACAATCTTGCGCACACCTATTCCAGCAGCAGGGATGGCTGGTTCTGTCCCTTCTGGGACTCCACTGGCATTGCTGGGGTTGAGTTGCGGACCAGTAATATGTGGAAGGCTTCAAAGAACTGCTAAGTGCTTTTCTTCCGTGTCTCAAGGCATAAGAAACTGTTCATTTTTCCTTATAAAGGGGAATTGTGAAGCACACACAATGATGTTTTCTACTTCATCCTCACTAGCTGTGGGATCACGTTTCAATAGGAATGCTTAGGCTTTCAGAGCAGCTAGCAAGATTTTGATTTTCACTTCCTTTTCATTGAAATGGGAAATGTTTGTTCATCTATCTGGAAGACACATGATTTGGTTAGCGTAACTTGGCAAGCTGTTGTATAAGAGGTAGCTGTTTACACAGTCTATAAAGGAAGAGTTAAAGAAAACTTCTTTTCCCTGTGTTTATCACAAGGTAAGAACGAAGCCATTGGCCATTAGTACTGAACAGTATATGCCTAAAATGGTCACGTTAATTCTGTGTTTCTGAAGTCATCTCAGCACAACTGCCAACATGAGTGAGACCAGAGAATACTTCTGTGGCTGCTGATGTTGCTCCATGAACCCAAAGGGGACAGCGAGAGAGATTTCCAGCTTCAGATTATCCAGCCCAGTTCTGTGGTCTGAAATACAAGACCAAGGTAGTCTATTCAAGATGTTAATTTTTTTTTACCCGTGTCCATTAGTGCTGATTTGCAGTAGCGTAAAGAAAAGCCACATTGGCTTCTTTGACTGCAAACAGGAATCCTGTGCTGACCATTCTAATTCTAGTCTCCAGTTTCAGTGAAATTTAGGAATAAAATACACAAACCGCAGAACATAAGGAGGATTTGAAATACTGTTTTAGTTTTAAAGCATCCTGTGTTTGAATTGGCCAGTAGTTCTGGCAACAGAAATATGTCACCTCTGGACATGATGTGACTCATTCAGAAGCAGGTGCCACTTGAAGGCCAAGACCTAACCACTACGAGCTTTGTGGCTGGCTGATCCCGAATTCTGGTCTGTGCTACCTTGTTCTTGTTGTACAAAAGCTGCAAGCTGAAGAAAACAGGCAAAATACTTTGCTTGTGCACGTTTGCACACCTGAAGTTGTGGATACGTGCATGGATACGTGCTAAACAGGTTTTACTTCAAAGCTGGCAGTCTAAAAGCTGGAACACAATATTAGAACCACAAGAAAACCAAGCTATTGTGGGATGAGACATCTGGAGGTCTTCTAGTCCTATCCCCTGCTAAAAGCACGCCTCTGCTTCACCATTATCTTCAGTTGCTCAAGGCTGAGCCCAGCCAAGTTCTGAAACTCTCCGGCACTGGGAGATTTCACAGCTGCTTTGGGCACCAGTTTTCAAGGGTTTGACTACTGCCATTGCGGCTGCCTGCGTCCATTGCCCCTCGCCCTTTGAGCACATCTAAGAGAAGTCTGGCAAATCTTGCCAACAAAGGCAGAGAAGGCCTAGAGTACTTTACTCACTTCTGTAGCACTAAGTTGCTCTCCACATTCCAAATCCCAGGCCAACTTCTTTCTTTGCTGCTGATGTATGTACAGAAGTCCTTCTTGCTGACTGCCTCATCTCTCACTGGCTTCAGCTCTAGCTGAACTTGGGCTTTCCTAACCCCATCCCTGCATACCCAAGTGCTGCTCATACATTTTTCTTTGGGAGCCTGTCCCTTCCCACCTCCCACATACTCCCTTTGCACGTTGAAGTTCAAGCAGGAGCTCCCTTCTGGCCTCTTACCACACCTGCATTTTCTTGGCTCTACAGGAAGTCCTTAATTATATTCTTGAGCTTTGTCAATGAAAACCAGTCAGGGCTCCTTACCCTTGCAAGACTGTTTCCTCAGGATCCTGTGTACCAGCTACCCAAACAAGCCAAGATCTGCTCTCCTGAAGCCCACTGTCTCTGGTCTGCTGCTTGCCTTCCTCACTGCTCTCATGCTCCTAAAATCCAGCATCCTCTGATCACTGATGCCTGTCTAGCCATAGTAGATGCTAGGACAGTTGTACTCCATACTTAAATGATTGCTTGTTCTCTTGATTATCAAATTTTACTCTCTCAAGAAAAGGATTTTGGCGTCTCTGGGAGTAGCTCATGGACATCTACCCAGTCAATGGCAGCAGTCAAAAGGAGAGGCTGTACTGACACAAACATGGAGAACAACACAGAAAATACTAGAATGGCATCGAGCAGATTGGCAGCAGATCCTTTGAACACAACACATGGCTTCAGCTATTTCAAGAAAAGCAGAAATAGCTGGAGTGCTAGTAAGCACAGCAAAACTTGTTAGAAGCTACAGCTAAAATCTAAGACCAGAGCGCAAGGGAATAATGCCAGCATATCCATAGGACTCTGGCAGAAACTAAACCAGAAACTAAGCCAGTACAGGGCCCCACTCCTTCACTTGAATTAACTCAAGAACAGTCTCTGCTGAGATAGCAAAATCACACAACGTGAAAGCAGAATCAACATGAGGCTGAAAATATTCCACTGCCTTCTAAAACATTTATCAAGTTTTAGGAAGTGCGATGAGTGGACAAGCAATAAAAATGGTCTTGCTTATGGAAGCTGTCTACACTAAGGCTGCCTCCATGCTAACATCTGCACTTCTAGCAGAGCCAAATGAAGATGAGGCTAATGCAAGACATCTTGAAATCATATTTCATGGCAAATTCATAGATGCTTCCAAGACTTCCATACGAATCTGAGGTCAGTGTATTCTATTTGTTTTTGAAAACAAGTTCATAGCAACTAAGAGTTCCCAAGTTTCACAGCAGTTTGCTTGGAGATTTTGAGATGTGTTGAAATCAAGCCTCTGGTGTTTGTGGAAGTCCAGGGAGAAGACCAGAAGACAATATACCATCCTTTAGAGAGGGATGCTTCTGAGGGAAGAACCCAGATGCGATCAGGCAAAGGAATCACTCAGAACAGGAGAAAAGAACGAGTTCAGAGATAAAGATGGGGATGACTTACTGAGTCTTTTGTTTCCCTGCAAGGCTGAAACAAAAAGACACATGATGGAAGCGAAAGATGATACTTTTAAATGAGAAAAAAATATGTCTTTTTGCACAAAAGATGTACTCATTTTGTGAAAGCAATGGCTGAGGGCACTGGCAAAGGCACAGCTGGCTACAAGGATAGTTAACAAAAGAAGAACCAGATCTAAATCCATGCATTAAAGACATGAACTGATACAATCAGCTGGTAATAATACCTGAAAGGGGTAAATTGCCCTTGTTCAAGGATTTATAGATCCGTTTTCTAAACTTCTACTGAATAAATTATTCCAGAAATACGGAATCAGCATAATGATTGTGAAGATGAAAAATTACCAAGGGTTGGTGCATTTCAGAGTAGCAGCTGCTTTGTGGACAAGGGCAGAGAGAACACCGCTATTTCCCTTCTATCTCATCCTATAGGTTCTGCTCCAGTATAGCCTCACATTATACTGGGACATCTTGTTTGGCGAGAGGACAATTTCATATTTGTGTCAAAGACAAAAATGGGAGGTGGCTCACCTCTCTGGGATTAGAATATCAATTTTGTTCATGCTGGAAAGCATCTCAACAGGGGAAATCCCACCTCACGTACTGGTATGTGCGCACTTCAACAAGGCTACGCCATGTTACAGATCCCTTAAAGTATTGGGGTGACAGCTTTACAAACCAAGAAACCTGGCTCGTGTTCCTGTTCTGTCGGACCAAAATGTTGTGCAATCTGGGTGCAGGAAGGGAAAGGCATAGGGCCTAATGGCGATGTCGTTAAGCTCATCCTGTCTTTTCCAGGGCAAGAGAATTGTCAGTGAGAAACGGACTGAGTGCTTCCCTGGTCCAGGCAGGATGCCAGACCTGAGTGAAGAAGAAACAGATCACTTGGTGGCTTTCCGCCGGGGGAGAAGAATGCAGATTGCTATCACCATGGATAACAAGGACAAAGTAAGTGCATTGTGAATGACCGCGTTGCAGAGTATCAGTGGCACCCAGCAGGTCTGCTGGATGAGAAGTGCCGTGCAGAGTTAAGAGCTAGCACAACAAAAAAAGTTAACAGAGCTGGGCAATATCTGCTTCTAAACCCGAGTCCCGCCGTGCCTCGCCATAACCTACTGGGTGAGCTGGCTGAACTTTGCTGATCTTTGAAACATATTTCAAATACTTCCTTGCAAATACCTTCCTCTTTACACACACAGAGGCATGTGGCATATTCCTAGTCAAGAGTTTGTTCAGATAAGTAAGAATGCCCGCAGCAAACAGGGTCAGTAAAAACTACGAAGGAAAATAACACTTAGTGTAGCTGCCAAACGTACCCAGGAACACTGGGAGACCTATGCAGCTACCTCCGCTTTCTGGGACAGCAGCCTCCCATCTGCTAGCTGCCCACATTAATCTTCAGCTTCTCCTCCTCCCCAGAATTTCCTTAGACTCTGAAAGCCCATGAGCTCCTTTCTCGTGGCTACCAAGCAGTCCTTTGAGTGCCATCATTCCCATATCGGCCACCCAAACGAGCCACTAGTGCCTTGTGAATCACATGGCTGCTGTCACTTGGTTCAGCCTAGGCATCAGGGAGACATCTAGGCATGATGATGGGCCGAGGCTGACCTGACCATTCCTGTGCTGTAGCCATCCTTGAGGCTGTCAGATGTCATTCTGTGTTGCTCGTGGCAAATCTCTCCACCTTGGTTCTTGCTGGGCTTGTTCAAATCTTATCTCTGAGGTCATCAGGGCTGGGATCGTGCTAGAAGAAAACAGCAATGCCTAAGTTTTGATTTCAGATCCTGAGCTCTGTTTTAGAAGTGTTTTTTAAAGGACAGCCCTGGAAAAGGTAATATCTCATTAACTTTTGCTACGGAACACGAAACTTCAGGCTGAGAGCCTGCATATTCTATAATCTATGTGGTTTTGGTGATAATCTGCCTGTATTAATCACAAAGTGGTTAGATTCAGAGTGGGTGAGAGCAGGCCTACAATTGTGCTGGCTTAGAGCCGTGTCTGCCAACACCTTTTTACGTGAATCTGAGGCTTTGAGACTTAGATGGACAAGGAGGGTGTGATGTCCCTAATGCCTGGCAGATTTGATTTTGGTGATTGAGCAGAGGTTGTGTTTCGCTCCTGATACCTTCAGGTCCCACTGTGCTGCCATTCATTTAGCTCATACATTTAAATTCATTCCCAGTGAATGCAATCACCTTCATATAGCAGTACAAGGAGCTCGTGTAACTGCCGTCCTGCCTTTCCTCAATTGTCTGTAGCAACAGTGATCTCCTTCACACAGCTTGGGCTAGAATGTAATCCTAATAATCCCCAGGAATGCAAACGACTCCATGCTGCAGCTCCTCAGATACCAAAGTTCATTTAAAGTCTTTCTTTTTTTTCCTTCCTTAATCCAAAGCCTGTCTCTCAGTTGGCAGAAGGTAGCAGCAAAGCCCCAGCATGTTTCCAGCAACAGTGAGCTGTGAGGGAGGCTACCAGCTGCTGACATCTGCAGGGAAAGGCATTGTGTAGAGCCACTCAGTGCCTTCATGCCTTGGCTGGACAAGAAAAGGATCTGTCAGGAGCACAGGAAAGCCACAAGGGCTTGATATAAATCTAACTATCCAACAACGGTACCGAGGAGCAGTGCATGCCCTCACTATTACTAAGAGTACAAGGAAAGATCAGTTTTCCTTGATCACCTGGTCTTCTGGCAGGACAGATATTCTGGCTCAACAACAGTCTTGGACCAGTGTCATTGGCAAGACTCATTTAGCAAGAGCATCACGCTTCCTTCTGGCACAACAAATATTGTGCCCTGCTTTCTGTTCCTGAGCTTGGCAGCATACTTCCCCTGGCCTCTCAGAAGCTCACAGACAACAGAAGGAGAGCTCGCAGCTCCCTGGAAGGCAGGGTGCTTTCAGGAATCGTGTGCTGGGACGGGGGGCAGGGGGCAAGCACAAGGGTTCACACAGCACAGTTCCCAGGGCTAGGAGATGGAGGGGTTCGTAGAGCCCATTTTAGAAAAAAAAAATGGGCTTTTGTGGAAGTATGTGTTGCTGTTTGGATTCCTCTTGTAATTTAGGAAAAGATATAGAACGTTGTGTTTGAAATTCTAGTTTGCAATACCTGTTAGCAGATGGGTGTGTTTCAGAGTCCGGCTGAGCTCAGATCTTGTCTGCAGCGATTTTCCCAGACTGATCAGGCTCTGTCCTTCCCTAGCTAGCGAAGATGCCTTTCTTCCTACTTTCTTCCATTTGCCCTTCATCAGCGTTTTCCTGGGATCAGGGGCAGAAGCAGATGGGCCGCATAGCGACAGCTCACACTGACATCTCACACACCATGCCAGCTTGGGCTTGCTGCGGCAAGCGCGATTCGGTCTGACCTGCCCTGTCACTTCAGCTGCTCCTAAGCTGCATTAAGGATTAGCGCTTTAGACAAGTGTTTCTGTTTTCTGATTGGGATAGCGCTCTAAAAAACACGATCCCAGGCAAGTGTGATCTCATGGACCGTGCCTCAGAGCAATGAGTTTCTCCACAAGGCACCGGAAGACTGCAATGCAGGGAGCAGATCAGAGTTAGTAATAAAGGTTTAATCCGTTTGGGTATTAAATAATGTCAGCCTGCAGAGCCCGCTGTGCGTCACGTGGATGTTGACTACTGCAACCCGCTTTGGCAGTGGAGGGCAAATCCCACCAGTGCTGATCACGGCATCCACAAACCTCCAGTTTCCCCCTACATAAAGGAGGCTTTAGCATTCCTTTGCCTCCCTGGCTTTGGTGGCAATAGGCACGTGAGCAACACAGAGCTGCTGCGCGCAGCATCATTACAGGAAAGCTGATTAAGAGAGCTGGTTCCTCTGCAACCCAAAGCCACCCCGGTGTCTTTCCTCCCCTGTTCTCCTTTTCAGGGCATGCATGATTTCATCGACCCATTTCCCATCTCCCTTCTGCAGACTTAAGAGTCCAGCCCTAATTAGACAGGTCTGCTGAGGACGTAGTCCAATATTTTGGATCACCCCCATTGTGCCTTGTTTGCACCTCTCTAACTTTTGCTGTATTCTTTGAATGCAAGAGGACCAGAACTGTATGTGGTATTCAGCTGTGAGCTCATTGTGAATGCACTCAGTAATGCTTCTGGCTTGTTCTCTATTCTTGTCCTAACCATTTTGCATTTTCTTTGCTTTTTTTCTTTTTCTTTTTTCCCCCTGAATAATTGAGCTAGCATTTTCAGAGAGCTAGTCACAATAACACCAAGATTTCGTTCCTGAGTGGTAATCATAGTTCACCACTGTGTGCATATATACACAAGAAGGAGCATTTTTCTCCATGTGAGTTACTTGGCATTAGTGATATTTAATTCTGCCTATAATTTTATGATGCGGGCATTCAATATCAAGAGATCTTTTTCAGCTCTGCCCTGGCAAATTACATTCTTTGCCCTGGATGATTTAGTACCATCAGCAAACTGTCATCTCTCTGTTCAGCTGCTTTTCCAGACCATTTATGAGCATGTTGAGCAGTGCACGCTCCGGTGGCACACCCCTGCTAATCTTCTACTGTGGAAAATTACATTTCCTTGCCACTTTCTGCTCTCTAGCCTCTCATTAGTTGCTAATCCACAAAAGAAACTTCACTTTCACCCCCAAATAGTTCAGCCACCGTGAGATGAGGCATCGGTGTTGTCACCTGAGGAGCTGATTGCTGGGACTGGAGCTGAGCCCCCAGTTTAAGGCTTACCTTTCAGCCACATTATCCCAGCACAGTCCTTCCTCTGGCCTTTTTCCCCTTGTGCCCAGCTGGGCCCCTGCTCATTCCAGGTTGTTTGTGCTCTCCTTCCCACACAGGCTGGGGATGCCTAGGAGAGAGGATCACATCCATCACTTCCCCTTCACATCCTGCAGCCTGGCCACTGTCAAACCCAGCCCCTGCACTTGCCCAGTGCATCCTATTGTAAGATTTGAAGGCTACCCACATTTCTTCTCTATTTTTGTACGCGCTGAAATTCATTACAAAGCAAAACGAGCAAACAAAAGCCTCCCATTCTTGCTATCCTTGGTGCATCTAGCTAGAACCACATTGCCAGTCCTATACCACATTACAGCTGCGGCTGAGGGTGTGCACAAGAGGAAACGTGAGAGAAAAATAAAAGCTGTTTTCAAGATTTTCTTTCCCAAAACCACCTCAATAGCCCCAGTTTTCCCCAAAGCTACTCCGTGCTCTGGCAGCGTTTCAGGATCATTAGTGCAGTAGAGCTGCAAGCCAGCAGCACAGGACCAGTGGAACACAACGGTTAACCAGCAAGTTGAAAATCATCTCATAAATAGACAGTCAGTATAGCTTCAGGTCTTTTAAATAGTCCTTTTTTAAAGGGTTTTCCAGGATGATGTATCAAAAATGGCTGTTTGTTATCAAGAAGCACAGAAGCTGCTTTCAGGACTCCAGCAGGTGAGCCTGACCCTGTGCTTGCTCACCAACCCTGCTGCAGGAGAAATGCTTCTACACTGCAGATGAGAGGCAGGGACAGGCAGGAAAGGGGAGAAGAGAAGTCTCCAGCTCCCTGTGGACATGGCAGTTAGTAGGCATATTTCTCAAAAGAGCTGGGGAAAAAAAAAAAAAAACCAAAAAAAACCATCCTCATGTGCTGAGCTAGGTTCAAAAATCCTGCCCAGCGAGGGACCCCTGCACCATCCTGGGGTGGAGGAATTCAGAAATGCTTGCATAAATCTTAGAAGAAATAAATGCAATCCTCTCTGTCTGCTTCAGGCTTCCGTTCCCTCGTCACATCTCCTCCCCTGCTGGGCAGGAACAGTTAAACGAGGAGTTGATAATGCCATTGTCATATTTCATCATTTTGGGGGCGGAGAGGAGGAAGGAGGAGAAAAACATGTTTTGTTTCCCCGTGCCCTGGGTGTGTCAGAACAGGCGAACAGTGGCTTTGGGGGCAGCACGGAGGGAATGCAAAAATCTGCTCCTGAGCCAGTGCAAAAGCCAAGCTAAGAGTGATTTCTGACCAGCATGGTTCAGACCTGCTGTAACGATAGAAGAGAACCAGATTTTTTTTTTTTTGGTTCTGTTTTCCGCAGCGTCCTTTGAGAAGCAAAAATAGAAACCAGCTAAGGACGGAGGCAGCCCGGCTTTGAGCGGAGGGAGGTATAAAAGGATGGAGAGCTGCACGCTGTCCCTGGAACAGAACGATTCATGGTGCCCAAAACGGGACGGCCTCCAGCTTGGCCAGCAGCTGCGCCTTCCTGCTTCTCACGAGTCGCAGCGCCGTCCCTCTGCCCATTTTCCAGCTCGTTTCCTGGGCGCAGGCTCGCTCTTCATTTCTCCTTGGCAGAGACAGAGCTGAAGTCAAACTGCGCTGGGCTGCAGACAGGCAGGAGCACGCTGCTCCCCCACGGCCCACGCAAACCCTGGCTCAGCGCTCGGGCTGTGCGGATGCTCCGGCTTTCCGCTTCCCGTCTTTGGGGACACAATCAGGCATTGTAAAAGCTCCAGACCAAATGGCTTTCTGCGTGAGCTTGCACGAGAAATATGCAGGCGCAGATGAAACAACAAGCACACCCATGCAGGTCCCTGCCTCAGTTTCTCAATGAGCTGTCTTTGGGCATTTCCAAGGGAATGAGCGCTCCTTCTCTCCCAGCTCTCCCTCCCAGTCCTCCTGTTTTCTCCAGGGACAGAGGGGCTCCAGCTTTCTAAAACGGCTCATTTCTTTTACAGCTGCTTCATGGGCTAAGCATCCATCTGCACCTTGCTCCCCAGCCAGCCTCCTCAAATAAGCAAAGTTTCCAGCTTTCTTCTGTCTTAATCTCTCTATAAATGCACTGGCTATAAGGTCACACTTCTCACTTGCACAACCCCCAAAAAAGGCTGCCTGCTGCTGTCCACAGTTAATCCATATTCCAGCTCCTTCCCTGCATGACCCCACAGTGTACGTGTGAACCACAGAATCCTATCACAGAATCATAGAACGGTCTGGGTTGAAAAGGACCTCAAAGATCATTGAGTTTAACCTCCCTGCTGAGTGCAGGGTCGCCCACCACTAGACCAGGCTGCCCAGAGCCACGTCCAGCCTTGAATGGCAGAGTGAGTTGCCTTAGGAGGCTGCATAGAGACGTGGAGATCCAAGTCTCCAGCATTCAACCCTATCATGCCCCATGCTAAAGCTAGGGGTGCTAAATAATAGGAATAAAAGTCTGTTTCCAGCCTGGGTTGGCCCTCACAGCACTGACACTTTCTCGAATGGCTGACCTGGCAGTTCGTGCTGTGATTTCCCTCTTTGTTTTTCAGTTTTGCCTGGCTGCGCAAAACAGCAGTGCGATAATCTCAGCCCCACACGTAGCCCAGCCCCACAGAGATCAGAAGGGAGGGGAATGTGAGGATGCCTCAACCCTTTTGCTGGGCAAAAGGCTGAGTGAGCTAGCAGCCCCAGGGCTGCCATGTACAGTTACAAAATAGGAGGGAGGCTGCTGTGACAAACAGCGTGGCACTTGGCAGCTGCCTTGCTGCAATATCTGTACTGCTGCAGCATCTGGATGGGAGCAGAAGCCTCTCTCGGGGAGGTGCAGGTCAAGCAGCCCTCCCAGTGGCACCCCAGCTATTGTTTAAGCAGGGCAGAAGGCCATTCGTAGAAAATCTTTCTTATGCTCTGTAGACTCTGTTTTTCTAAGACCCACGATGATCCCACCCTACCCTTGACCATGGCTGCACCCATGGCAGTGTTACCAGATCCAAATCTACACGGGTACCTAAAAGTTGGTCTGCTTTAGAAAAGCTAGGACCATATAGGCTACATCTCTCCCTCTGGCTTGGGAGAATGAGGGACCTGTAGGAATTCATCCCATCTTCTTGCATTCCTTACTTCCCACCTTCTTTTTTTTTTTTTTTCTTTTTCATTTTAGCTTGAGTCATGGTCCCAGAAACCAACCTCTTCTCTTTTTTCTGATCTTTCTAGGGCAGCTCTTGCATGTCACAATGAGCAGAGGGTTTGCAAATGCAGCCCCATCCAGGAGCCCTTGCCTTATCCTGAAGTAATTCCTGTGTCTGTGCCCTTGCAGGCAGAGGAGAGGAGAGCAGTGGAGAAGAGGAGATCAGACAGTGAGAGAGGACCTGAAAGTGAGCATGGCCGTAAGGTGAGTGCTGCCCAAGGTCCTTTGAGGGACTTGTCTTGGAAAAGGGAACCAGCAGAATACGCCTCCCTGTCAGTAAATTACCTCGGTATTAAAACTAATAGCAGTATGCTCCGATGTAGTCCCCACTGTTCATACATCTCCTCCTCCAAAGCTTTGCTGAACAGCTAACACACCTGAAGCAAAGCAAGGCTGGAGAGCCAGCCCCAGCAGCAGGGACTTGCTCACCACATCTTGTCATAGCTACTTACATCCCTAGCACAGAAGGGGGAATATAGGGAAGCACACTTACCCATGTGCAAAAGCACAGTCCTAGTCATTTCCTCTCCCTGGGGCTTGAAAGTCTCAGACCTCATTAGCTGCAGAACCTCACTTGAACAGAAGCTGAGTAGGATGGAGGTAAATTAAAGCATAGGCCTTCCTACCGGCTGTTTAATGCAAACCTGGAGGACATGCTGACTCCCCTGAGCCTGCAGATGTTCTTAATTAATGGAGCACAAATTGAATAGACCCACCTCAACAGGATTCATTAAGAGAACACAGATGGGCTCTTAGCTGTTAGTCCCAGCTGAGCCCCCTATAGCAGAACAGGGCAGCACAATGGCTTTACAGTCCAGCTAAGCGCAGCTGTGCCCCAAACAAGGCAAGCCGCTTGGTCAGGGACCATCTCCCACTTCTTGGCAGGACCCACAGATCCCACTGTGTCCACCCATGGGAGAGAATGGGCATCAGCCTCAGGTTTTGGCTTCCTCTTTGCTAACGGTCAAGGGAATGACTCAGGGCACGTCCCTTATCCCCTGACTTTGGAGTCTGAACCCTGCTCTCACCAGCTGTGTGCTGTTCAGCTCTTGCATGCCTCTCATCTATGGACACATCCACTGTGGCAGAACCCACTGTGCTTTTCTGGCTCTGGAGCTCCAGCGCATCTCTGGGCCTTGTGTCTAAACCAAAGGACTGGTGGTTGCCCTTGCTTTGCTCTGCCTTTCTGCAGACCCCATCTCTCCATTCTCAGGGAGGCAGTCTCGGGTCCCCCAGCTCCCACCAGCTAAGGAACGGAGGAGCAATTACTGCCACCTCAACTCCGACCCACGCAGGTAGATCTCCTTGGCAACAGGGCTTTCAGTCACTCTTCCCTGCTGCTCTGCTTTTATCAGAGGTACAACACCGAGGAGTTAATTCCCATGTGGAGAAGGGCACGTATATGAAGTGATGAATTATCCACTGGCAATTAACACCCCAGGACTCAGCACTAAGCTATTTGCTACGCAGCGTTGCTTGACAACACACTGTGGCCAGTTGGCTCCTCTTCCTACCACATCCATTAACTTGGTGGCTGGATTACCCACTTCTCCCTCTTCACACATTTTGCTGGAGTTTCTAGGTTCTGAGTATCTAAAAATAAAACTTAGGTCTTGTGTGGCTGCTCCCCGGATCAGGATACTTACTGCAGGAATCCAAGAAACATTGCTGTTCAGTTTAGGGCAATAGCAGTGAAGCCCCATCTCATCAAGGCCACAGGAATGTGTCCAGATGACAAAATGCAGGGGTTGCTCACTCTGATTTGACCATGGATTTACAGTGTGGGTCCGAGCAAGCTGTATAACTTCTTTCTGCCTCAGTTCCTTTCTCTGTAAAGTCAATTAAATGTTACCAACCGTGGGACCAGCATATTGAGGCTATAGTTAAAGTAGAGTCCTTCTGTGTGCATGTTGCTTTACAGAGGTGGCACCTTGCTCCAAACAGTTCTCAAATATTACTGAGCATTAGGGCAAGAGGTAATGGCCTTAAGTTGTGCCAGTGGACGTTCAAGTTGGATGTTAGGAAAAATTTCTTCCTAGAAAGAGCGGGAACACATTGGAACAGGCTGCCTGGGGGGTGGTGGAGTCACTCACTGTCTCTGGAGGCGATCAGGAAAAGGGTAGAGGAGGCACTTAGGGACAGGGTTTAGTGGGCATGGTTGGGATGGGTTGGTGGTTGAACTCAATGATCTTAGAGGTCTTTTGCAACCTTAACGATTCTACCATTCTATGATCTCTGGTGGTGACAGAGCAAATGGAACGCATACGTTTCCGACAATGTATTAACAGGAAGCTCTTCTGCCTCCCTAGGAGGGTGGGAAGTCAGTCCAGAAGTGCCCTGGAGACCTGAGTTTCCCCATGAGCGGACGGGAACGCTCGGAGTACATCCGCTGGAAGAGGGAGCGAGATCAGATTGACCTTGAGCGACTGGCACGGCACAAGAATGCAAAGGGCGAGTGGAGGCGGGCTTGGGATGTGGAGAAGTCGGAGCACATGTAGGTCCTCCGGTGTCCTTAGGTGGTTTGTCTGCAACAGGCTGTGTAAAGCCAGTGATGAGATCTTGCACTGATGTTCATTGCTTATGGAATCCCATGCTGCCATCTGCCTCTCCCTGATGAAATTTTTGCATCTCTTCCTCCAACCTAAGCCGTTCCGTGATTCTTCTGGTCATATCTGTCAGTGGGACCAGATACCGGAGCAGTTCTCATCTTTTCTTTCTGATATGAAGTCTCCTACCCCGATAGGAGATATTTTGTGCTGACAGAGATTGCTTGCCTTTGGCCCTACCGGAACAAGGATTGAGGGAGGGAGGGAAGCATGAATCCCTGCTCAGTCTATACCTGGAGAGTCCGCTCCATTCCCACCAGGACAGATCTGATGGCAGGAGGGTGCAGGTGCTCTTCTTGAAACAAGAACGGACAAACTTTTGTTGCTAGTGCACAGGTTTTCTCAAAGCCCTGATTGTTTCTCCTTTTCAATCACAAGATGAGAAAATAGACTTATATCCTCCTTGGGAGGAGTGATTACTTCAAAGACCACCTGCATGGTACAGGAGAAATGCTGGGTAGCGTGGGAGAGCTCTCAATGGGCTCTGACATTTCCCCATTTTAAATGCTTTTCATTTAACTGTGCTTTTCCAGCTGAGCTACACTGGCTAGAAAGCTTTGGAGGATGACCAGCACCTGCAGCAGGATAGGGCTTGGATAGGGTTTGGAGTTAGGGGACATTACATTAGGCATGCTGCTAAAAGACACGGGGCAGAAGGATAGGACAATCTTTTGGTTGGAGAATAGGACTGAATACGTAGATTTCCAGTGAGATGCCAGTATCAGAGGTCGACTTCAGTGGGTCCTGAATATTGCTGGCACGACAGCTCTGAGTCCTGTTGTTCTCCCATATATCCATTTTTAAGAGAAAAGCCATAATACTCAACAAGCAGGATTAGAATCCAACCAAATCTAATCCCTAGGTCTGATCTGAGATGACAAGTCCTGAAGCTGCTTCAGACTGTGGTTAGCAGCTTGGGAATCATAGAATCATAGAATTGCATTTGGGCTTTGTACAGGTACGCTACAGGCATCTCATAGATCACATGGGTGTTCATAGAATTGAATACATAGGTATACGGGTACAGATGTAAACGTTTTAGAGGTTCTCCTTTGGGGTAGAATTGCCTCACAGCCTCATCTCTCCTGGTTAGTGCATGCAGTTTCAGCTTCTGCTGACAAACCTGCACGTATTTGCCAGCGGGCAGGTGCAGAAGGGCTGGAGCCTGTGTCACCTTGAGGTCTCCTGCCCACACTTTTGCACGCTGGAAGAGAATGATCAGGTCTGACAATGCCTGTTTTTAACCTGCAGGTTTGAAGAGGACTTTGTTAAGGATGGGGAGCCAGCCTTGGATAATCCCAGCAATAAGAAAGGTTGGCAAGGGACACCTAGATTCTGTCCTGACGCTAATGAATGCTGATCGTGTGAATCCCAGTGCCACAGCTGTAATGGCTGTCAGTTGTGAAACTCTGCTTTCCTGGGCTAATGCCTCTGAGCGCAGTGTTGGGGTCTCAGCCCTCTCTGCTTTGCAGAGTGCTCAGGGGATGGGATCTGAGTGCTTCTTACCTTCCCAGGGAGAGCAGTGGCATGGTTTCTGTAACCTTTTACAACACAGCGCGGAGGCCCACCACTGCCTCCTTTCCCAAACAGTGGTTTGAGAGGCAATCCTATTCCAGAGCACTTCATCTCTGATTCCTGTGGCACATGCTGGCTTCTTTACTAGCATAAGTCCATCATGGCTCCTGTTTCTCAGGAGATGGACTGGCAGAACAAAGCTTTCCCTTGCATTACCCTATTTG
The DNA here is from genome assembly GCF_002078875.1 of Numida meleagris. Taxonomy (NCBI): domain Eukaryota; kingdom Metazoa; phylum Chordata; class Aves; order Galliformes; family Numididae; genus Numida; species Numida meleagris. Next base: position 2,172,314 of record NC_034414.1, on the reverse strand, counting down.
AATGCCAAGCTCTCTGCTACCTGTCCATTACAGGCTATCGCTCACTTTGTGCACGCTTTTCTTTGTCCTCATAGGGGGAAGAAACGCAAGGAAATTCCAGCACAGGTCCTTTCCTCCCAACGGGAGAGGTGAGTAAACCACACGACTCGGTTGTGTCACCCTACTAAATGTCAGCACCTTTGATGTGCCCCCATGGAAAGAGTTCTCTCCAGGCACTGTCACAGATGTGTGACATGTGCGTGCTGGGGATAACACCATGCAGCTACTTTCCTAGCCTTGTGATGAGAACTGTGCACCGTGGCAAGGATGAACAAGAACGGTCTCCCACGAACAGCGCAAGGCAGACTGTATCCACGGGATAAGGTCTACGTTTATTATTGGAATTTGGAATAGGAAATGCAGAAGAAACACCCCCTAAATTCTCCTTTCGTACTCATAGCTTTAGAAAACGTATGTACAGCATGCATGCAGCTTCAGAGGCTTCCCCATCCAAGGGTTCTTTCCAGTGATGCGAGGATGTTGGCCCTGCCAGTGGTCCATCAGCCAGTTCTGCCCACTTTTGCATGGCCTTTACGACCTGTCTCCTAGGTGGAGGACAGCACAGCGTGAATGTGAGCGATCCTGGTCCCAAAGCAACGAGCAGCCGAGCCAAAGGAAAGGACAGACTGACCGGCAGAGCCAGAAGGTAAAGAGGCTGGCAGCAGTGCCACCATCCAGTGCCTGTGGTGTCCATTTCCAGGTCTGATCCCTTGCCTGATTCTGAAGAAGGACAGAGATACTGGGTAGTGGCAGCTCCTCAGTTGAATCTACATTAGCATGGACCATGTCTGGCAGGACTACACTTAGTAGGGGGTTTGTGGCATCTGTGGGTTGCATCTTCACAGTACTGACCCACTGCATCAACTCTCTGCAGAGCAGCCAGCAGAGGCTAGGGTTACCCTGGGACCAGATTTGGGCACTGGCATGTGCCCCAGGAGGCTTTTGAACTCACTATCTGATTTCCAGGCACCATGGATACGGGGGAGCTGCCTCCAGAGATAGTTTCCAGCTGAACCAGTAGTAATTAGGGTTGATAATGTGCTCGAGAAATGACCTGTTCCTGCCAGCTGTGGGCAGCACACAGCAACGTAGTAATTTTCACTGAAGCAATTTCAGAATCTCTGCAGAAGTAAGTGCATTTTTCAGGTTCGCCCACATACTCCCATGCGTCCCTTCCCCTGCTGCTCTCTGTAATTAAATTCCAGTACAATCTTCAGGTTCCTGGAGCCACACTATCTAATGGTTTAATAATAGGGATCGTCTTCACAGCACTGCCGTGCCCTTTAGCAGGCAACAAAAGGACGAACTGCTGATTACATACCCCAAGCTTTGTCCAGAACACAAAACCATTCCAGTAGCTTTTCCTGTTAGTGTTCTTCAGCCGTTCAGGTCAGTTATGGCCACACAGTTAAACAGGTGCATAAACAGGTATGTGTTTTATAGGTGTAAAACACAGCGTTACACAAAAGAAATCAGCTGGCTGGAGGTCATCTGCTATCTGCTGTTATTTGGCTGAAATTAGAAGTGCCAGGCAGGGTCTGTGCATGCAGGATTCTGCTGTCAGGGTAGTACATAGGTAGCTCCAAAAGTAATGTCTCCTGTTTATTTCCATGGAAAATAAAACAGACACAAAGAGCACAGTAACACTATTTGATAGAGCAAATTCTCAGCTACGAAACACTGTTCTTCAGCATAGTCACCCCCATTAGCTATGCATTTTCACCAGTGATGAACAAGAACCTGCATGCTGCTCTTGTAACAATCTGCAGCAGTGGGGGTGATCCGCTATTTCACAGCTGCTATGACAGCATAGTTGCTAGGAAAGTGTTGCCCACGCAGTCCATCTTTCATTGGCCTGAACAGATGGATGTCAGAAGCTGCCAAATCCGGACTGTATGGTAGACGTGCTGCTTTGATTCTGGCTCATAGTGGTGACACCGTGTCTCATCACTAGTAATGATGTGATCCAGGAAACTGTCACCTTCAGCCTCATACTGGTTCAAGAGGTCCCAACCAACTGGCCTACGGTGTTCGTTCTGTTCCTGTGTGAGCTCTCATGGGACCCACCTGGTGCAAACTTTGCAATATTACTACATCACCGTCTTCATTTCCAACGCATTGAAAACAATATGCAGCTCCTACACATTCCCTGGTTGTAATCTGGTTCAACTTCTACTGCTAATACCACCAACATCAGCTTCCCACATCATGGGCAAACATAATAAAAGAGGAGGCATTACTTTCAGATCAGCCCTCATGCTTTTACAGCGTAAAGATGGGTTATCTTCTGCCTTCCTAAGGCCTGTTAGACTTTTCAAAAATTCCTTTAATTCTGATAAAATGATGAAAAGTAGTATCACCAACACGCAAATAATGAGATTAGTTTTGTTTGCAAGTTATGTTCAGCTTCTCTCCGTTCTTCAGCTCCATTCTCAGTAGCATTTGGTCTGGGGAGAAAAGCTGGTGAGCTGTTTTCAAAGCTCCCTTTGCCCCAGCCATGGACTGCAGCACTAGGGAATTACAGCAGTTCCCACAGGACGTGCAAGATGGGCATGCCAGTAGATTTACCCTGTTGTTACTTTCTGTGAATACCCTACAATGCTTTCAAGACCGTGAAAGATGCGCTGACTTCACACAGTTCTGCCCTGGCTGAGCATGCCAACCCATTAGGGCCCAAACAAACTCCCTGACCCCAACAACTGCTCTCAGGATCAAGTGTGGTTCTGAGGCTTGCTGCTGAAATTTGGTTATTTGGGACAAATGCTTAAGAATTACTTCAGCTGCTGTGAACATAACTGGATCAGTTGTTATCTGCTGTCCCGGCGTGCTCCAAGCTAATCAGAGCACACTATTTCCTGAGACACTTTTTGTCTGGACTTTGATCCATCTGTTCCTTCAAAATAAATGCACCTCTAGTGCTCTGCTTTCTCCAAGCTTCACAGGACAACTCGTTGCTGCAGAGTAGGTCATGTCTCATTGTGGGAGACACGCTCAGCATTCCCAAGGGCTGGAAGAAATTGCACAGAACAAGGACATTGTGATTTCCCTGCCAGTATTTGCTGGGAATGTGAGTTGCACCCATTGCAAAGATCACGCTGCTGCTTGTATAAGGAAAGAGCTCAGAAAATGTGGTGGTGTTTGAAGAATATGGTGATAAGATAAGCCTCATGCGTTCCCAGTGTTTAATCTTAAAGTTTAATCCTAACATAAGTCATTGTGTTCTGCTCTGTGGACATTCAGTTGTACAGTTTGATGCATACAGCTGGTTCAGCGTGCACTGGGAGTACATTAAATGAAAGAGCAGCGTTGATTTGGAGTGGCTTCTTGGAATGGGCAAAGAGTTTCTTGCTTCTCTTTCATAGGCAGAGCAGATAGATGCATCACGTAACGATCTGCTCCCTCCTTGCAGGACTAGGCCACACTCAGGTGCTGCCCCCAGTTCCATCTCAGCCCCAGTCAGACCCTGGGGAAAGTCAGACCCCTGTCTTCATCTCCTTTCCTCTTCTTCAGTAAAGGTTGACTTACACCCCAAAGCATTCCCGTGTCAGGCAGACTGGTTCGCAGGCTCTCAAGGTGTTTCTTTCTCCTTTTGTGCTGCATTCTGAACGCCACGCTCAGAAGGAATGCCTTGGCTAGCTGTCTTAGGGCAGGAATTCAAAGAAATAACGTTGGGCTGGGGTTTAACGTTTTATACAGATTGCTGCTGAGCCCCTAGCTGGCCAGCTCGGGGTGCTCTTTGGGGACATCTCGTTGAGCTGCCCCTCATTAGCAGCTGCTGGAGTTTCTTCCCACAGTGGTCACTGCTTCCCTCTTCTGCTCCAGCACTTGCATCGGTCATTGAAGGCAGCCTCCCCTCTGCCAGCAGCTAGGACAGATAACATCATCTCAAACTGTGGCGTTCTATGTGGGCATTGCCACTTTTAATTACATAATAGGACATAACAGGACTTTTAATTGTGTACTAGGACAGTATTATTCCCTTGCTTTCCTCAAGCCACTGCCTTTAGCAGTGCATCCAGCTGACTAAAGATCTCTTGAGTCATAGACTTCCACAACCTGATAATTGTTTCACAACAAATTGGGAAGCTATGGGTTTCCAGTATAGTTGTGCCTCCAGTGCAGAGGCTTGGAGGCATTTTAGTGCATCTAATCACGGCAGGGTTGCTGGGCTTGGTCAAGATGCTATTCATACCCATTAAAAGCTTTAATCCCCCAGAATGGTTGGTGCTAGAATCCCATGTGGATGCCTAAATATTCTTGCTGGTGAAATTATAAAATCTTATGTACTACTGTCTTCGAGGGGCCATTACTTATTCTTTTCTCTTTTTTCTCGCTTTATTTACCAGTGAAATAATTCATCATACTCCTCCATGAACATCGTCCATTAGACACTGGGCTAGAAGGTCTCTTGATTTTTTTCATTCTCATTTGCTGCTTCAGTACACCAGGATGGAAAACCATGGTTCATTTAAAACTACAGAGAAGTATCTTAAACACTGTTGAGATGAGTAGGAACATGGAGTCATGCCCTTAAGTCCTTGTGTTCACCTGTGGACCTTGGAAAAATGAGGAAGCCAAACATTTGTCTCCTGCAGCATGGCCACCTCCTTCAGCACTAATTGCTCCATCCTGCCAGAATAACTTCAGAATAGCTTTTCTTCCACCCATCCATCTCACCTCCAGGACTTTATTTTCCTTACCTCCTCTCCACTGCTGCTTCTTCATCCTCTGTTGATCTAGAAGAGGTCCTGTCTGTCCAAGTAATCGTTATCTTTGAAGCTGGAAGAGCATCCTTTGCTCTCCTACTTCTTTTTGGGAAAAGCCATTCCTCAAGCCTTTCCTCTCATTCTAAAAAGGCTCAAGGTGCCTTTGGGGTGCTGAATATTCCTTACCTTCGTTTGGATCTGCCCTTCGTCGCTTACAGACTTCCCTCCCATTCAAGTCCAAGCAACCCAACAGCAGTGGTAAGATCCATTTGGAGCATTTGGTGGATGCCCTGTCCCTGCAGACATTCGAGGTCAGGCTGGACAGGGCTCTAAACAACCTGATCGAGCTGTAGGTGTCCCTGTTTACTGCAGGAGAGTGGCACTAGACGACCTCTAGAGGTTTCTCCCAACTCCAGTGATTCTGTGATTCATAACTTCCAGCTGCACGCCAAAAACTGTAGTCGAGTTCCCGTGTGATCACCTACCATGAATAACACCAGCCATGCTAGGGAATGCACTGAGTATTTTCATTGGGTGTCCGTGATTAGTAACACTTTCTGGTGTGTTAGCGGTGATGATGGGGAGGAGGAATGCTTCTTTCAATGTACGTTATCATTTTTTGGCCCAAATTTGCCTGCTGAAGAGGCCAGTGAGCTCAGCAGTCTGTCTAGAGAAGAGTTAAATCTCGCACATCTCTGCACATGCACTCTAAGAGTATATGGCAGGGAGAAATGTATACACATACACGTTTACTTTCTGCACTTGTGACTCAGCTCACCAATCACGCATATGAGAGGTGAAGGATTACAAGGCCTGCCTTGCCCAGTAGTTCTGCATGGGCAAATCCACATCTACATTTACCCAGGCAAACTCCAACAAGCAAAAGAGGACACTTCTCCACGCAGCCTTTGGCTGAGCTGTCGCCCTCTTTGGCACAGGATGATGTAGCCACTGCAAATTTATTATGGGGCCAAAATGCACTCACACAAACCTTTGGAAGAGGCTGTATGGAGCACGACTCAACACACAGATAGCATCTCAGGCTTGGGAAACTGCAAAGCTGCACGTTTCTGGAAGCTGGGCAGGGTTCTGGGGAGGTGTTAAATACATCTGCCCCCTTTTCAAGCTCTACCCCAAGCACCTGCCAGTGATGCTGAGAGGGTAAGAGGGTCATCTGGGTTCAGTCTGACTCTTATGGTCATTCTTGCAGTCCTGCACATAACCTCCAATTCCTCCAGCTACTTCAATGCAATTCTATCCCGCGCTGTCTGCCTCTGTGTCTGCCACTGCAGAAATCTGGAACGTGTGGGCACCGTCAGGCGAGCAGGACTGGGCTGTGGCAGACATCAGCACAAACAGACCATATATCTTGGTAGTCTAATGACAACTGTCTGTTCTGGCAATTGGATTTTCTGTTTTCATTACGTTTAGAATTATAAAAAGCAGTTCATTAAGATTTAGTGGTCTCAGATGAGTGTCTCTGAATGGGCTGAATGCTTCGCAGGTGCCAGGCAAGGAACTGGACCAGCTGCGTTAATCACTTTTATCTCTTATTACTTGGACATGGGGCTCAGACAACAAATGGATGGCGCTGGTAGAAATTCCTGCCCGGGCATCAGGCAGGGAAAGTGGCTTTTTCATAGGAGAACGTGAAAGCTTAAATCCTGTCTTGTTTTTCTTGACAGGTGGGATGCAAAAGAAGGTGAGGACACGTCGTTTCTGAAGGATGATCCTGACAGCCAGGTGAGTTCATCGGTTCAAGGAGGGCTGTCAAGTTTACTCAAAACATGCACCATCAGGAATGCTGGAGGCTGTCAGGCAGTACAGAGAGGGGAGACCTCTGTGCTGGGGTAGATGTACCCCTTGCCAGCACCCTCCAGGTGGCAGGATGTGAGAGCATTGACCTTCTGTCAGTATAACAGCCCCCACTTAGTCTGCTTCACCTGCATCCTTTTGTTTCTTTCAATGGCCTCAGCAAATTTATTCTCATGTGTTGTGAACTACTGTAGACAAGGAATACCATATAGTGATATTTTAGTAAGCTGAAATAAATGTATCCCCTGTTGTTTTTTTTTCTTTTTAAGAGGAACCTTGGTACAGACAAGCAGAAAAGCAAAGGTGATGAGGTAGTGGAAGAGAACTGCACAGCTGAGTTGGAGGAGAAGGTGAAACCACCAAACCTTCAAGAGCATGGGAGGCGAAGTGGGAAGGCCTGGTCTGCCCACAATGGCCAGAAGGAAGAAAGGAGAAGAGTGAAGGGGCTCAGCAAGGAGGTCTCTGAGGCCAGCACAGGTGACTTGGAGCCAAGGCCCAAGCCAAGTAAGGAACAGATTGAGGAAGATGCCAATGGGAAGCCTGGCGCTGTTGATACCCCCCAGGAGAAGGAGAGCACAAATAGCAGTGCTTCACAAAGTGGCCTTCCAAGTGCTGTGCAAGCCACTAAGCACAGCAGTGAGGAGACCTCGTTATTGCCCGTGGGAGCTGATTTAGATGGAGATGGCTTAGAGAAAAAGACAGCTTCCGAACGGGAATCCACTGAGGACTCTTCAAACAGCCATGGAGGAAAGCTGGACACAGGTACAGGAGGCAGATTGGATGCAGATCAAGGACAGCTGGTGGGAAAAAGAGGGGAGGAGGTGGCCCAAAACACTGCCCTTGAGAGACAAACGCTTGCACTGAAAGGAGTGGAAGATGCTGAAGACACTAAACACACAGGAGAGCCTTTGCCCACAAAGACAGACAACTCCAGCGAGACTGTTGTTCCTGAGCAGGATGTGGCAGAATTACAGCCCAGGGAAGGGGACCAGCCTGAAGATTGCAAGAACAAGGACAGTGGGGACACTCTCAACTAGCAAATGTTGCACCGGTTTGCTGGAGATGGAAGGTGAGTTCCTAACCCCACTCATCATGGTGTTTGTTATCCTGTAACGCTCACAGCCATAGTACGGGTTCACAGCTGTTTTCTGTGGCCACAGAGGCAACATATCAGATAGCTATTCAGAAGTATTCATTAACACTCGCACACCTATAGATGCCCTTCTTGTGAGCGGTAGTTTGAAAAAGCTTGGCTTCCAATGGGATTCTCTTTCCAGTACAAGATCTGTGACTGCTAAGCTGTGGGAATGTTAAACCTTGAATTGTATATGTGGCAACAATAATGCGTAAGGCAGGAAGAGATGGTTGCTGTTCCAAAGGCTTAGAACCAAACAGAAAGGGGAAAAAACAGATTTGGTTACATAGCAGAGCTCCCGGTTTTATTCAAGCAAAGAAGTTTTTTTTGGAAAGGCAAACGCAGAACAAGAAATGCCAAAACAAAGGCAGAAATTAGGGAGAAAGGACAAAGAAGGGGAGCAGGGACTCTTTGGCAGCTACCTTGGCCAAATACGTTCTTTCCAGACAACGTCACAGATCAAGGTGTCATACCCACGTGTGCTACATCAGCTCAATAAGTCAGGATGTGACCCTGCCGCCAGGTGAGGCAGTATCTTGCTATCCTGTAAGAAGAGAGGCAGCAGCAATATTCCTAAGCAGGCACTCCGGGCAATTAGCTGCCGTGAGGGAGGAGGGCAGATTGCCCCACCAAATGCCTTTCCCTCATCCCAGCAGGCTTTTTTCAGACACCCAACCAGCAGCTGGTTTTGTTTAACACCCATCCCGGAGGCACAAAGGGGCTTAGAGATGAAGTGGTGAAGCTGCTAACAAGAAGACTTTCACTGCTATCCAGTTCTGTACAAAAAGGCATGGAGAAGTGCAAGCATTACAGCTATTTAAAAAAGACAAAACACCAAGAATGAGCAGAAGCTGGTTCTGTGCTGGAACTAAAACTCTTTTAAGTGTCATTAATTAGACACCAGCTAAGAGGCAACAATAAATTAGAGCAGTCCATTTTCATCTCAGCAATGCAGTGGAGATTCCTACGGCTTGGTAATGGGGCCCTGAGTCACTTCAGCACAGTTCTTTACTCCATCACTCTTCAGTTAAGTCATTAAGGCAGGCTTAATTATAAATACAGCCTTATGCCTTGGAGAAGACTTAAGCTGGTGTTTGCACTTAAGCACTCGTGCATCCATTTGGCTAAGTTGGAACCTGAGACCAAGATTGCTCTCTGAAAATACTTATTGCTTGGGAAACACCAAGCGTAGAGATGCCAGTGGATCAGTCCCAGTGCATAGTACTGAGAACCCTGAAGGGAAACGTGGCACTGGGCAGCTGAAGGTGCACGTCGTACTCCCAGGAACAATGATCACAGTCCTCATGGACGCTGCTGGAGGGGTCACCCACCTTTGGAAGGGCTTTCCTCACAGGGAGGGCACCTGTGGAGGTGCCAGGGTGAGCCAGTGCAGCTATTTCTATGACCCCATCTCAGAAATAGGTTTCTCTCTTTCTTTTTCCCCCCCCATTACATCAACAGCATTTGAATGGGAAATGAGTGAAATTTGAAAAGGGAATGAGTGAGTGAGTACAGCCCAGCTGTTTGTTTTTAGTGATGTTCCAGGGCATCACTGTCACCTCCTCAATACTGAGGTCACCACAAAGCAATTTGATCTCTCCTTTTGCACCGGTGACAGCCCACTATCAGGGCTGGTTTCCCAAACAAGACCATTTGCAGACAGGGTGAGTTATGCCAGGAAGACAGAGGGCCCGTCTTTAATTCTCTGCTCCCTGCGTCCAATTTGTCAGGAACATCTCCTCAGCAGGAAAAAAAAGACCTGGATTTCTCTAGCACCAGCTCAGCCCAACCAGGACAATTCATCTCCGTGGCTTGACAGCAGGGCTGCTAGGAGCAACAAAACAGCGACGATGACAACCACCACCAAAAAAGCAAAAGCTCATTTGGCTCAAGTTGGTTAAGCTGTCAGTGTGTTTGGAGCGAAAAGGTCTCATGTCTATTCCTGCTGTTGCTTTGAAGTTCCCAAATCAACATGAGGGGCTGCATAATGACATAGATGGCAGTCACGAATAACTACGGGCTGGTAACAGTCACTTCCCTTCTCCCCCGGCTTCTTTTGCCTTGTGCAACAGATTCGTTTCAGACCATATTATGTATAAAATGCTGCAAAGCTCTACCTTGCTTTCACATAATTCTCTCAAAAGTGTTATTTCACAGCAGTTCTTTGGAACCGGATTCCTTCGCCTTGCCCCTGTTTGAGGTATGTTTCAACCCTCAGTAGGAGTCTCTGTGTAGCAATCGGAAAGATCGTCATGTTGGAAAAGGCGTTACAGAAGAGTTGGAAGGACAGACAGGATAGCAAGGTACTACAAAGGAAGGGAAGCAGATGGCTCATCCATATCAGAAGATTCTGGGTATGCAAGGAAAAGCTTCCACCAAGGAAGGATCTCCACAACGAGATCCTTCCTCAGTGGCAGCCAGCCCTTAAATGAGGCCTAAGAGGTGAATTGCCTTCACCTGTGCTCCCAGGGCTGGCTGGGTCTTTCCTCCAGGTGCTCAATCAGTGGTTCAGGCCCTGACTCAGCAGTTCCCATACAAGCTCTCATCAAAGCCTTTCAAAGCAGAGGATGTTAATGTTATGTTTTGAAATGCTGGTGGTTCAGTTTTGATACAGTGCAATTTTTGCAAAGATCGGGCTAGAAATCAATGGGATGATTTTGCACAATAAAAAAACCTAACAGTTCCCAAAGGGATGGAAAACTATCCATTCCATGGGTGAAAGTTCCACCATGTAAAACAATTGCGTGGCAGGCCATTGCACCTGATGTCAGGGAGATGTCCTCAGTTCCAGGATCCCACCCATCCCAAAGCACAGCAGTCATCTGTAGCAGCAGGTAACTCAGCAGCTACCGCTAACTCAAACACTTCTGCAGAGCAGTGGTTCCTTGCAGCAGCCACTATGTGGATTTCACAGCTTCCACTGCTAATGTCTATTTATGGCACTGAAAACCTCCCGCACCTTCAAACCAGTTGGAGATGCTGTGCAGCGAGCGTGGTGGGGCCTTCATCATTTGCTTCAAATAACAAGGAATAAATATTTACCCAAAGTGCAGGACTGGAATCCCTGGAGAATGTCCAACAAGTCCCAGAGAAGTAAACGATACACAAAAACCACAGAAGCTTTTTCCCCTGAATTCTCTTGAGAAAATTAATCTTAACGTCTTTAGAGCAAATGCAGCTGGGGGTACATTTCCAGAGCAGCTCCAGGGATCTGACCTTGCAGCTCCGGCTGACGTCAGTGGGAGTGGGGCAGGCAGGGCCTGCATGCTGCAGGAGCGGGGAGGGCGGACGGGGTCAGCTGTGTGATGCAAACCAGTGCTAAAGGTTGGTGCAGGAAGGGGGACAAGCAGAAACTAATGCTTCTCCCCGCAGTTATGGGGCTGCAAGGAACATATGTCTTCCCTCGAGGTTCAAGAGTTGAGAAGATACTGCTGCTGCTGTGTCTTGGACATCAGTGTGGGGTTAGGCAGGAGGAGATCTCAAGGGTTTAACTTGGAGAGCGCTGGTTCTTCCGTGCAACCCAACCTCATACTGTGACACTGTGAATTCCAAGACCGTCCTAATACCACGTACCAGAGTGGAGAGCTTAGGCCTCGTGCAGAATTGTGGAGTGCTGTGGCTTCGTACAAGACCTGATGCATTTATCTTCGTACATCCAGAGTTATGGAAAGCCTTCCCAGTGGAGTGATATAGGAAAATGTTAACATTGGGAAACGTGGATTTTGTGAGATTGGCTCAAGAGAAGTGAACTTGGGCAGAAGAAACACAGGGAGGAACTGCAGGGATGCTCAGGGAATGGTCTAGCAAAAATGACTGACAGGTGTAATTTCTATAAATACAGAGGAATAGTAAATAGCATTTAAGGAGAAGGCCATTCAAACCAGAAAATAATCCTAAATCTTTGCAGCACTTTGCAAGAGCTTTTCCCTTGTCTTTGGTTCATCACGGTGACTTGCGGAGAGAAGAGCCCACTAGAAGTTGTTAATGCAAGGAGAGGCATGGACCTAAGCTAGTCATTGGTGCACCTTTGCTTCCTTGTGGCTACTCACTGGAGCACAGCAAGGCTGAACATTACCAGGGGCTCTGCCAGGCAAGCTGTAGCCATTCTAAGCACTGCACACAGAGCTGCTTGCCCTGCTTTGTAGCTTCCAGCTGCTGCTGTTATCGCGGAACTGACAGAAGGGAGCATGTGCCCATACCTCGGATGCCTGTATTAACCCTCCTAATGCAAACCCCAGACAAAAAGGAGGCAGAGATCAATATACCACATTGCAGTCTGCATCTTACTTCCCACCAGCTCTATGCTGAGAGGGAACACACAGAATGCAGACAGCGACGGGAGCTTAAACCACTCCAGCAGGATCCTCCACCAAAGCCTGCCTTCACACATTTAAGCTCACCAAGGGTAGCAGTGAGAACTGTTCCACCAGTGGCAAATCTAGACAGTGACCCACAGGTTTGGCACGGCATCCTCTTGTGGCTGATGGCAGAACTAAAGGCAGCACACAGCCGCACTGCTGCCCCCAGTCCCGGACAGAAACACCTATTTCTACATCTTGCCAAGCCTCTGGCAGCCCCTGAGTTACGGAGAAGAGGATACAGTGAACAGGAGAGAAATGCTAATCACTATTTCTAATTACTAAAAGCAATGACTCTCAAACCCACCAGTGCCTTGGCTGCAAAGATTTGTTCCTGCACAGAGAGGTGTCTGTATTGAAAAGGTAACACTGCACAGCAGGAAAGAGAACTGTCTATCTGCAGTCAAGAGCGCAGGGGTGACAATGAGATTTTTGGAACCATTAATAATCCCATTGATTAACAACAAACAGAGCTAGCTCTGGGATCAGTTCAGGCTTGTAAAACGGACTATAAAAATGTCTACAGCAGCAGCTTTAGACTCTTCCTTCAGCATCAATTATTGCAGTACCTTGGGTGTGACTTCTGTGTGGTTCCATATTGGATATCTGTCATTAGATGATTCCTTTGGATCTTCCCCTTTCATGTGAGCCAAGCTGTCTATTGCCTCTGCTGCCTTCACAGTATTTCATCTGTTTTTCCTTTTACGTTCCTTCTCTATCCTTTCTTGTGAGCTTTGGGTGTTGAAATCTGCATCAGCAAAAGGCAGAACCACGAATTTCAACGTGGATGCAGAAAAAAATGCCAACCCAGCAATTTTAAGCAGCACTCAAGAACCTGGCAACTAAAGGAGGAAAAAAAGTGCGTGCCTTTCCTAACGAAAATCAATGTATTTCGGTCTGGAGGCAGGGCAGCAATTTCAACTCACAGGTTTTCACTGGAGAAAAGCTGATGCAGCTCCAAGCCACAGATAGAGGGATGCAGAATCCTCCCCCAGATCAGACCTTCCTCTTGTTGCTCCAGGTGCTATACAGGCACAAAGAAAATGAAGCAAAGATTATTGTTCTTAAGACAAAAGGAGAAAGGAAAGCAGTCTTATCTAGCCCAGAGGAGGACTGCGAGTGCATTTCATGCAGACTCACCTATGTGGTTCCTCCCCTGGGCTGCAGAGCTCCCCAGCTGCTCCCAGCAGATCTGGCAGGGAGGTATCTGGGTCATGCCGTGCCCGTATCCCCCCAGCAGCTCCAGCCACACAGGAAGGTCAGGCTGAAACTCAGCAGACGTTTTTAATTTACTGCTCAGCAGTTCCCTGAAGGCTGATAATCCCACTACTGTCTCTGCTCTTGTTTTGCCAGGATAACGTGCTGAAGGTGGTGGATGAGAAGAGGAGCACAATGTTAGCCTCGCTCTTGGATCTTCTATGAAATCAACTTTCAGCACCTTCCCTGTGCCCTTCATCATCCCCAGCTCAGTTTCAGCATCAGCCCTTCGTCTCCTTACACCAAAGGGCAGGGAAGGCTACACACCCTCCCCACAAGAAAAACACCATCACTTTCCTTTTCTATTTGTTTTGCCTATATTGCAGCTGTGTGGCAAGCCAATGAAACGTCTACTGGATGCACTTTATTTTATTTAATAACTAATTCTGTTTAAAGTTAAGATTTTTCCTTCTGGGCAGCCTACCCACTTCCTCCCCCAGAGGCTGGCAGGGAAGCGCACGTACCAGGAGGACAGCAGGGGCTGCTGGGCTCTCCAGAGCACACAAGCGACAAAGCAGAGCATTAGGAAACAGCATGAGAAGCTATGTTGTAGCTCAGTAGGTGGGTGAAGTAGTGGCCAGGGCAGCTCTTGTAATAGAGATCTGTATGTAGTCGAAGTGGTGGTGGGCATGTACGGTAGTTGCATGGGTCACGGGGACAGAGAGGACAGAGCATTCTTGGGTTACACTGCGGAGCACGGGTGCTTTTGACAAGCACATGCCAACTATGGCATGACATCCTTTCAGAGGCCGCTCCGCTCCCCCAGCTAGATAGGGTAGGGCACAATCATCACAACGCTCTCAGGCATAGGGTTTGGATTTTGGATGGTCCTGTATGGAGTTGGATTCAATGATCCCTGGGGGTCCCTTCCAGCTTGGGTCATTTGATGGTTCAATGTCAGGAGAGCACAGGTTTTTTCCTACGGAAGGTAGCTGCTATGTTGATGAGGTATACATGAAGCCTGGCTAAGTAATGCTGCATAAGACCAAGAAGTGCAAAAGCTGCATTGGCTGGGGACACAGCTCTGTGTCAAGTGGGACAAGGAGCAGAGCAGCACAAATGCAATACCCTTCCTTCTTTAACACCAAGGAAGGAAGCTGGCAGCAAGGAACACAGCCAAACCAGAGCTGAAAGTCAGAGCTTCCTGTCAAATGCCAACCTTCCTGGCTGCACCTTTCAAAGCCTTGGGCTTGAACAAGAGGGCAACTGCTCCCTTGGAAGCCGCCAAGCATAACTTTTGAGCTGACCTTAAAAGATACCTTTCAGATTAAGGAACTGGATGAGCATTACAAGCACAAACGAGCAAAAACTGTAAAGCTCACAGCAAACAGCAGCTACTGAAGTACGTCTACCTATTAAGGAGCAGGCAGAAAGCAGGTGCAAGTGCTTAGACTTGTAAGTGACAGAGCAGCAAGGATATCGTCCTCGCTTTGAAGCACTGCCCTAAAACTTTGAAGCGGTTTCAGGAGTCAGTTGCAGGCACATATGCGTGGAGATTGATTGGATTTCAATGCAAGATGCATTCGCTAGCCAAAATGGCAGACTGCCTTGGTGATAAGGTTGGCATGTGGTGGACTGAAATACTGTATGCTGTTTTAATAAACTAGTATTTGCACATATAAACATTTTGCTCTTCCACGTAACTCAGATCCGTAGCACCTAAGCCATGAAGGACAAGCCTGGGAATTCCTAAGTGCCAAATGCGGGAGAATTGATTGGCTTCAGACCAGGCGTTAGCAAGAAACAGAGCGTGCAGCTCTCACGCTTTATTAGTAGAAACATCTTTGCCTCACACCAAAGCCTGTTCTGAGTTTATTTGGACTTAACCAACAGCTAAAGGAACAGGTAGATAAAAGCCAGATTATAAAACTGCTTCAGGTCCTCAGAGTCCATGCAATACGGTCTTGGATCGGGACCTTGCTGCACGCCAGCAGCGGTCAAGCACACAGCCAGGGAAACTTCTACATTGTCCCTGGCCCAGGATTTAGTTGTAGAGATAAAAACCCAAACTCCTTGTTGTATCTCATTGGCCTAAAGTCCTTCGTTAAAGAAGAAAACCGGCCCTGCCCTCCATCCCCCTTCTCCTCCCCCCACCCCCTGCAAATCCAACCAATTTTGCACTTAATGATGCCTAGGAAGGATCAAGTGTGTAGCAAGCTCTGCACACTGTACTGTGCAGGTGGTGCCTGTCCTCCGTGTAATTTCTTCCTGCTTATGAACAAGCTGCTTGAATGCACTTCGGTTGGTGCCTGGATTGCAATTCTTCAGAAAAATCAGAAAAATCATGGCTAGCTATTTCTTCTTTACAGCGAGAGAAAAGACTGATCAGATGAAAAAGAAAAAAAAAAACTGATGTAGAGGGGTTATTTATATTAAATAAAATTATGAGAATAAGTCTTGGTTTCTTAGTGTTTCTCAGTAGAACTCACCCCTCTTGGGCTGGCTGCATTAACTCACCCCAGGGCTCCCTGCAACCATGCAACAAAGCACAAAGCTCACTTTTCCAGAGAAGCATCCAAGCTACCTCATTGCAATGTCACCTTCCTTGCAAGCAAAGGCGATGGCAGCTTGGGGAGTGCAAATTAAGCTGCCTGGAGAGGCACCTGTTCCCTCCCAGCACTGCTTGGTAGCTCAGGGATTTTGTTCAAGATGTTCTTAATTATTCCATGCAACGGGAAAGCAGAAGCAACCGTCGGGCAGAACACACCTTTTTCTTTAAGCCAAAGGAACAGCTTGCCACTGCTTTTAGTCGGCACAATTCTACTATCAGTTTCAACACAACTCTATAGCCAAATTGAATATCAAAATGGATTACAGACCAGTCAATCAATTCTTGATCTCAAAGAGATGAAGGAACTCAACCTCAGGGCAAAAATACACCTGGATAAGGTTGGAAATACGTCAGCCCCCAGAGCTTTACAAGCCCAGTACTAAAGGAAGCAAAACTAGAAAATCTTGACAGCTGTTTCCAGCTCTCTGTTCCCCATCTGAACAAGGCTAATGCTATGGCAGAAGGGTGCCACCCAGATTTCTAAGAACAAGCAAAGCCCTGTACAGAGAAACTGGAAGTAACAGAAACATTCACCAATTTTCCACACCAATTCCCCTCTGCATAAATTGGTTGCAAAAGGCATAGGCGCCTGAAGCTAAACTGGCACTTAGGGAGAAATTCTTGTAATTTAAAGAGTGCAATAGTGCTTTTTTTAGTTGCGTGGAAAGCTTGAAGTCAATTAGAGGTACAGAGCAGGGTACAGCACCGCTGTGAAGTTAAAACGCTGCCTGCTGCCTTCCCTTTAAAGGGCTGTACAGCGGCTCAGCCCGCTCACAGGTTCGCGCTCAGTTGCTGAGCACAGTGACACAGCAGCTGACCAGAAATGAGGTGCTCCCAAAGCTCACTGCCTCTCTGAAGACAGAGACCATTCCGAAGTCAAACTTCACCTCCTTTGCTTTAATCCAGCTCCGATGCGGCTGTTTCTTGCACCATTCTCTTCTCTGTAACACACACATATACATAACACATTCCAGTGGCCCGGCGAGACTAATTTAGGCTTCCCTGAAGGAGACCCACGATGCTCAGAAGCAGCCACTGATTGTGCTATCAGCACTATGCTGCAGGATTGCTTTTCAGCCTCATCGATCAGTTAAGCCAAAACCTGGAGTCAAAGCACACCACCTTCCTTCCCAGAATTACAGCTCAGCCCCAGAAGTCAGGGAATTAAGATGATGCTCGTTACATCAGATGAGGCCCAGAGAGTGGTGGTTAATGGAGTTAAATCCAGCTGGTGACCAGTCATGAGTGGTGTTCCCCAGCGGTCAGTGCTGGGGCCTGTCCTCTTCAATATCTTTATTGATGAGCTGGATGAGGGCATTGAGAGCACCCTCAGTAAGTTTGCAGGCGACACCAAGCTGGCAGGAAGTGTCGATCTGCCTGGGGGTAGAGAGGCCCTACAGAGAGATCTGGACAG